>NC_045640.1:705818-903562 GCF_009829145.1 Chiroxiphia lanceolata
GGAGTTCCCCCTTCCCAAAGCATGGAAAAGCTGGAATGCTGGGCTGCCTCTTGGCTGCACCTCAGCTGGAATCCCGGTTGCCACCTTTTCCTGGGGAATTGCCCAGGAATTGAGGATTTCCCGGACTGTTCCAGTGGTTCTGAAGGAAATATTCTCATCAGGGAGGTGGTGGCTGCCCCATCCCTGGAAAAGTTCAGGGTTAGGATGGGGCCTGGAGCAAGCTGGGATAGTGGGAGGTGTCCCTGCTCATCCCAGGAGGTTTGGACTGGATGACCTTCGAGGTCTCTTCCAACCCAAACTGCTCCATGGGTCTGTGATTCCGAGAGCAGGATCCCAACCTGTCCAAGTCTCTCCCCAGACCTCGTGGCTCCTTCGGAGCAGATCACCACGGGGGGAAGTTCCATCCTGGAAAACTCCAGGCAGGGATCTGCTGGAGTGTTGGGGTGGCCCTTGGAGCCAGGTGACCCCAAAATCTGGGAGATGAGCTAGGGAAGGCCCTGGGGCCTGGCCACATTCCCATGAAAGGTTGGATTGGATGGGATGAGCACATTTTCCCAGCTGCCTTTCCCGAGGGAGCGGGGCCCACCCCTGTTGCTCCCATGAGTTGGTGTGACCATAATCATCTCTCTGCTCTTTCTCCTCCATCTCTTCCCATCCCTGGATGGGGAATTCCACAGCTCTGCCTCCCGGCCTTGTTCTCCGAGGGGCTCCTCCAATGGGTATTTTGCTCCCCTCCACCCCCCTTCCTTTTCCCAGAAATCCAAGCAAAATCCCAACAGAGACTCTCGGGGAGAGCAGCTCCTCCAGAGGGGCCTGGCCTGGCTCTCCTGCCCCGTGGGATCCCCATCCCACCCATCCCTGAGCCTCATCCCAAAGTTTGGTGCCAGCCTGAGTCTCCAGCGCCTTGGGGAGAATCCTGGTGCTCCTGGAGGACCAGGCTGGGACCATCCTCCTGCTCCATCTCTGCTTGGGAATGGCCTTTTGGGGCCAAATCCCCTCCAAACTGTGGGATTTAAGCCCTTCTTGGAACTGCCATTCCAACTGGGAGACGCTCCCAGCCCTGGCTCAGTGTTGGCTTCACCCATCGCTCTTCCAGCCCCGGCTCACGGCCAGGGTGGGATCAGCCGAGCTCCAGAGCTCCTTCCCACCCACATTCCCTCTGATTTGTCCTTGTCCAAGCCATCCCACTGCCAGCAGGTGTTTTCCTGGCTGTCTCCTCCCTCCCACCCGCTGTGGGTGAGAGCTGTGCCTGGGAATTGCTTGTTCCCTGATCCCTCCCCGCTCCTGCCTCATCCCTGGCATTCCCTGCTCCCTGCTGTCCATCTGGTGGGACATCTGATCCTCCTGGAATCACTGAGGGCCACTGGAAAAGCCCTGGGAGAGCAGCAGGGAGCGAGAAGGACTCAGGAAGAGCTGGAGATGGTGCAGGGTTGGAAGCCAAGTGTCCCCTGGGGCCTCCAAAGCTCAACCTGGAGAGGGTGCAGGGACAGGCAGGAGCTCTTCCCCCGAGTTTTCCCTTCATCCCACATGGATTTCCCGAAGGACTGATCACTAAGGTCCCTTCCAACCCAAACCATTCCGTGATTCCGGGTGTGAGCAGCCTCAGATGAAGGATTTTGGGAAGCAGGGGGTTCCCGGGTGATGCTGGGGATGCTCTCCCTTCTCCTTGGGGCTCACCTCCTGGATAACCTTCCCATTCCCTGCCGGCACTAACCCCCTCTGTGAGCACATGGATCATGGGATGGAGGACTTCTCCAGGTGGGAAACCCGGGCATCTGCCCCAGAACGGAATTACCCAAAATCTCCAGCTTGAGTCAGCAATTCCCAACGGGAATTAAAGCTCCATGGCAAGGGCTTGGAACTGGATGATCCTTAAGGTCCCTTTCCAACCCAAACCGTTCCGTGATTCCACGATTCTCTACATTCCACAGGGAAAATCCCTTTGGGGAGCATTTATTTGTGCCCAGATGGAAACCTACTCCAATCCTGGGACTGGAAAAGAAACACACTGGATTTAATGCAGTGTGTTTCCAGCCTGGAAAGAATTCCAGGTTCCCAAATTGCTCCCAACTGCCCTCGTTCGAGGGGTGGCATTTTCCGAGGTTTTCCTTTCATTCCTGCTTTTTTTTGGTGACTCTGGACTGGGAGATGCAGGTTCCAGAGGAACACGAGTGTCCAGGGAATTCTGGCTCCTGCTTTGCTCCTCTCAGAAGGCAAATTCCGAATCCCTCACGTGCTTCCCAGATTTGGGATCACCCTCTGGAGCTCCCTCTCCCTGGGCACTGTGCAGGGGTGGCTTTCCCTGTCCCGTGGGGTGGTGATTGATGTGGTTTGTAGGAACAGCAGCCCCTTCCCACACCCAAGGGTGATGCCAGCCCCCCATCCCGTGCTGCTGCTCCCACTAAATCACTACTTTTTGGGAATTGGCTCCCAGCATCTCACTCTGCCCAACTCTGACCTTGCTGCTGCCGCTTCCTCCCCTCTCCTCATCCCTCTGGAACCCTCCCACCGTGATCCTGGTGGGACAGAGGTGGTTCCACCTCATCCTTCCCTAAAAGGGGCTGAACTTGCTGGAGGGCAGATCCCTCCTGTTTCCCTGGGAACGCTCAGGGATCGCTCCCAGCAGGTGTTTGATCTTCTCCAGGCTCGGATGAAAGGGAGAAACCCAGTTTTCCAGCGAAATCCTCCCCCCAACCCTCATCTCCCCCTCTGGCTGTCCTGGACTTCCAGAGGGACATGAGTTTGGCGGAGAGATGGAGACTCTGGGAGGATCCAGCGTGGGGAGGGGGTCGGTGTCCCATCCTGGGGTTCCTGACGTGTCCTTTCCCTCTCTCTGCTCCCTCAGCCAGAGGATTCTGACCTTCCCTACCCACCCCCCCAGCGGGAGCCCAACATTTACATGGTGCCCCAGGGCATCAGACCCGTCCTGCAGCGCACGGCCATCGAGGTGAGAGGGGACAGGGGACAGGGACGGGGTCATGGGGCCATCGAGGTGAGAGGGGACAGGGGTCAGGGACGGGGTCATGGGGCCATCGAGGTGAGAGGGGACGGGGTTGTGGGGGTATCGAGGTGAGAGGGGACGGGGTCGTGGGGACATCGAGGTGAGAGGGGACAGGGGACAGGGACGGGGTCATGGCCATCGAGGGGACAGGGGACGTGGGGTCATGGGGACATCGAGGTGAGAGGGGACAGGGGACAGGGACGGGGTCACGGGGACATTGAGGTGAGAGGGGACAGGGGACAGGGGATGGGGTCATGGCCATTGAGGTGAGAGGGGACAGGGGATGGGGTCATGGGGACATTGAGGTGAGAGGGGACAGGGGACAGGGACGGGGTCATGGCCATTGAGGTGAGAGGGGACAGGGGACAGGGATGGGGTCATGACCATCGAGGTGAGAGGGGACAGGGACATGGGGTCATGGGGCCATCGAGGTGAGAGGGGACAGGGTCATGGGAATGGGGTCATGGACATTGAGGTGAGAGGGGGCAAGGGACAGGGACGGGGTCATGGGGACATCAAGGTGAGAGGGGACAGGGGCACGGGGATGGGGTCATGAGGACATCGAGGTGAGCAGGGACAGGAGACGGGGTCACGGGGACAGGGTCATGGCCATCGAGGTGAGAGGGGACAGGGGATGAGGTCCCTCAAGGGGACCTCAAGGTGAGGTGGGGATCCAAAACAGGCCTTGGGATGCAGAGAACCCCCAGAGCCTGGGGGGCTGGAGAAAAAGAGGCTCCAGAGGGACCCTCTTGGTCCTCACAACTCCCTGACAGGAGGGGGGAGCCGGGGGGATGTTTGGGCCCTTTTCCCAAAAAACAAGGGACAGGAGGAGAGGGAACGGCCTCAGGCTGTGCCAGGGGAGGGTCAGGTTGGGGCTGAGGAGGAATTTGTTGCTGGAAAGGGTGGTGAGGCCTTGGCAGGGGCTGCCCAGGGAGGTTTGGAGTGCCCAGCCCTGGAGGTGTCCCAGGAAGGCCTGGCCGTGGCACTCAGTGCTCTGGGCTGGGGGACAAGGGGGGCATCGGGCACAGGGGGCACTCGGTGACCTTGGAGGGCTTTTCCAGCCTCAGGGATTCCGTGCACACCCGACTTTTCCCACCACTGGGTCACCTCTCCATGGAGGGCCACCCCTCACCTTCCCTTCCCCTGGCGAGGAGCTCGGTGACACAGCCGGTGACAGAGCCGGTGGCAGAGGGGTGGCTCAGTCTCTGCTGTCCCCTCCCCTGCAGATCCTGGCCTGGGGGCTGAGGAACCTCAAGAGCTTCCAGCTGGCCAGCGTGACCTCTCCCAGCCTGCTGGTGGAGTGTGGGGGGCAGCTCGTGCAGTCCTGCGTCATCAAGAACGTCAAGAAGAACCCCAACTTCGACGTCTCCGTGCTCTACATGGAAGTGGTGAGGGCCCCGGGGGCTGGGATCACACGGGGCTGCTTGGGAAGGACCTGGGGGGCCCAGGAAAATGCACCTTCTGGTGAAGGGCCTCAAAGTCCCATAAAAATGCACCTTGTGGTGAAGGACCTCAAAGTCCCATAAAAATTAATCTTGTGGTGGAGGACTTGGGGGGTCCCATAAAAATGCACCTTGTGGTGGAGAATCTCAGAGTCCCATAAAATTGGATTTTATGGTGAATGACCTTGAAGTCCTATAAAAATGCACCTTGTGGTAGAGGAGTTGGAGGTCCCATAAAAATGCACCTTATGGTGAAGGACCTCAAATCTCATAAAAATGGATTTTATGGTGAAGGACCTCAAATCTCATAAAAATGGATTTTATGGTGAAGGACCTCAAATCTCATAAAAATGGATTTTATGGTGAAGGACCTCAAATCTCATAAAAATGCACCTTATGGTGAAGGACCTCAAAATCCCATAGAAATGAATCTTGTGGAGAAGAACCTCAGAGTCCCATAAAAGTGGATTTTATAGTGAAGGACCTGGAGGTCCCATAAAAATGCACCTTGTGATGAAGGACCTCAAAGTCCCATAAAAATGCACCTTATGGTGAAGGACCTCAAAGTCCCATAAAAATGCATCTTTTGGTGAAGGACCTGGGGGTCCCATAAAAATGAATTTTATGGTGAAGGACCTCAGGGTCCCATAAAAATTAATCTTGTGGTGAAGGACCTGAGGGTCCCATAAAAATGCACCTTATGGTGAAGGACCTGGGAGTCCCATAAAAATGGATTTTATGGTGAAGGACCTCAGATCTCATAAAAATGCACCTTATGGTGAAGGACCTGGGAGTCCCATAAAAATGGATTTTATGGTGAAGGACCTCAGATCTCATAAAAATGCACCTTATGGTGAAGGACCTGGGGGTCCCATAAAAATGAATCTTGTGGTGGAGAATCTCAGAGTCCCATAAAGTGGATTTTATGGTGAATGACCTTAAAGTCCTATAAAAATGCACCTTGTGGTGAAGGACCTCAGAGCTCCATAAAAATGAATCTTACGGTGAAGGATGTCGAAGTCCCATAAAAATTACCCTTACGGTGAAGGACCTGGGGGCACCATTAAAAATCTTTTGGTGAAGGACCTGGAGTCCCACAAAAATGAATCTTATGGTGGAGAACCTCAGAGTCCCATAAAAGTGGATTTTCTGGTGAAGGACCTGGAGGTCCCATAGAAATGAATCTCGTGGTGAAGGACCCCAAAGCTCTCAGAAATGGATTATTCTGGTGAAGGACCTGGGGGTCCCATAGAAATGAATCTTGTGGTGGAGAATCTCAGAGTCCCATAAAGTGGATTTTATGGTGAATGACCTTAAAGTCCTACAAAAATGCATCTTGTGGTGAAGGACCTCAGAGCTCCATAAAAATGAACCTTATGGTGAAGGACCTGGGGGTCCCATAAAAGTGGATTTTATGGTGAAGGACCTCAAATCTCATAAAAATGCACCTTATGGTGAAGGGCCTGGGGGTCCCATAAAAATGCATCTTGTGGTGGAGAACCTCCGAGTCCCATAAAAGTGGATTTTCTGGTGAAGGACCTGGAGGTCCCATAGAAATGGATCTCGTGGTGAAGGACCCCAAAGCTCTCAGAAATGGATTCTTCTGGTGAAGGACCTGGGGGTCCCATAAAAATGAATCTTGTGGTGGAGAATCTCAGAGTCCCATAAAAGTGGATTTTCTGGTGAAGGACCTGGAGGTCCCATAGAAATGGATCTCGTGGTGAAGGACCCCAAAGTTCTCAGAAATGGATTATTCTGGTGAAGGACCTGGGGGTCCCATAAAAATGAATCTTGTGGTGGAGAACCTCAGAGTCCCATAAAAGTGGATTTTCTGGTGAAGGACGTGGAGGTCCCATAGAAATGAATCTTGTGGTGGAGAACCTCAGAGTCCCATAAAAGTGGATTTTCTGGTGAAGGACGTGGAGGTCCCATAGAAATGAATCTTGTGGTGGAGAATCTCAGAGTCCCATAAAAGTGGATTTTCTGGTGAAGGATGTGGAGGTCCCATAGAAATGAATCTTGTGGTGAAGGACCCCAAAGCTCTCAGAAATGGATTATTCTGGTGAAGGACCTGGGGGTCCCATAAAAATGAATCTTGTGGTGGAGAATCTCAGAGCCCCATAAAGTGGATTTTCTGGTGAATGACCTTAAAGTCCTATAAAAATGCATCTTGTGGTGAAGGACCTCAGAGCTCCATAAAAATGAACCTTATGGTGAAGGACGTTGAAGTCCCATAAAAATTCACCTTATGGTGAAGGACCTGGGGGCACCATTAAAATTAATCTTTTGGTGAAGGACCTGGAGTCCCACAAAAATGAATCTTATGGTGGAGAACCTCAGAGTCCCATAAAAGTGGATTTTCTGGTGAAGGACCTGGAGGTCCCATAGAAATGGATCTCGTGGTGAAGGACCCCAAAGCTCTCAGAAATGGATTCTTCTGGTGAAGGACCTGGGGGTCCCATAAAAATGAATCTTGTGGTGGAGAACCTCAGAGTCCCATAAAAGTGGATTTTCTGGTGAAGGACCTGGAGGTCCCATAGAAATGAATCTTGTGGTGGAGAACCTCAGAGTCCCATAAAAGTGGATTTTTTGGTGAAGGGCCTGGAGGTCCCATAGAAATGAATCTCGTGGTGAAGGACCCCAAAGCTCTCAGAAATGGATTCTTCTGGTGAAGGACCTGGGGGTCCCATAAAAATGAATCTTGTGGTGGAGAATCTCAGAGTCCCATAAAAGTGGATTTTCTGGTGAAGGACCTGGAGGTCCCATAGAAATGGATCTCGTGGTGAAGGACCCCAAAGTTCTCAGAAATGGATTATTCTGGTGAAGGACCTGGGGGTCCCATAAAAATGAATCTTGTGGTGGAGAACCTCAGAGTCCCATAAAAGTGGATTTTCTGGTGAAGGACGTGGAGGTCCCATAGAAATGAATCTTGTGGTGGAGAACCTCAGAGTCCCATAAAAGTGGATTTTCTGGTGAAGGACGTGGAGGTCCCATAGAAATGAATCTTGTGGTGGAGAACCTCAGAGTCCCATAAAATGGATTTTCTGGTGAAGGACGTGGAGGTCCCATAGAAATGGATCTTGTGGTGGAGAACCTCAGAGTCCCATAAAAGTGGATTTTCTGGTGAAGGACGTGGAGGTCCCATAGAAATGAATCTCGCGGTGAAGGACCCCAAAGCTCTCAGAAATGGATTATTCTGGTGAAGGGCCCTGGAGCCCCATAACAAAGCCCCTTTTGACACGGTTGGTTCTGCCCCCGTTCTCTGTGGGGTGGTGCAGCAGCTCTGCCCCCCTGCCCCGTGTCCTGACCCCCCCTGTTCCCGCAGCGCCTGCCCAAGGAGAGCCTCTACAGCCCCCCCATCGTCATCAAGGTCCTGGACAACCGTCCCTTCGGGCGCCGGCCCGTGGTGGGACAGTGCTCCGTGCGCTCCCTGGAGCCCTTCCGATGGGATCCCTCCGGCCAGGACAGCGCCCGGCCCCCCGGGCACGGAGGTACGGGGGGGCTGGCACCGGGATCCTCGTGGAGCAGGGAACGGGGCGGGTGGGGAGGGACCCGCCCAGGGACACCTCCCCCCAGCCCAGCGTGCTCCAGCCTGGCCTTGGACTCTTCCACGGATCCCGGGGGGCAGCCACGGCTTCTCTGGGAGTTCTATCCCAGCCCCTCCCAACCCTCACAGGGAGGAATTCCTTCCCAGTATCCCACCTAACCCTGCCCTCCCTGGGCTCAATCCATTCCCTCTTGTCCTGTCACTCCGTGTCCTTGTCCAAGCCTTCCTGGAGCCCTCCCTTCTCCAGGAGGAGCCGTGGGTCACTCCCCACGTGGCTTTGAGCTCAGCCCAGCTCTAGTCCGGATCCAAAAACCCCAGGAGGTGCCAAGAATGAGTTTAGCTCTGGGACTGGCTGGTGGGATGGGCCGTCCTTGGGCCAGGCTGGTCAACCTGCAGGAAGATGAACTTTGGGGGCTGTGAAGGGTCTGGATAGGGTTGGGGTCAGGGACATGAGCTGTGGGTGGTGTGGAGGCTCTGGGAGAGGTTGGGATCATGGACAAGAGCCGTGGGTGGTGTGAAGAGTCTGGGAGAGGTTGGGATCATGAAGATGAATTTTTGGGTGGTGTGAGGGCTCTGGATGAGGTTGGGATCATGGACAGGAGCCGTGGGTGGTGTGAAGAGTCTGGGAGAGGTTGGGATCATGAAGATGAATTTTTGGGTGGTGTGAGGGCTCTGGATGAGGTTGGGATCATGGACAGGAGCTGTGGGTGGTGTGAGGGCTCTGGGTGGGGTGCAGGGTGTCACCCCAAGGCTCTGGGTGCCCCTGGCTGCCCTGCCATGCCGTGCCCTCCCTGCAGACGACGTGAGCCTCACGCCCGGGGACGACGTCCTCATTGACATCGACGACAAGGAGCCCCTGCTCCCTGCCCAGGTATGGAAAACGGGGCAGGGGGGGACAACGGGATCCTCGGGGTGCTCTGGGGGACCCTGGGAGGCTGGAGGGCTGGAGTGATGCCCTGGGAGGCCATGGCTGGTTCTCTCCCTCCCTTTGGAACTTCCACCCGTGTTCTCACCCCCCCTCCTCCACCTGCACATCCCCAAACTCATCCTCCTTCCCTGCTTTCGGTGTCAGGGGCTGGGTTGGCTCTTCTGGGGGAGGACAAGGGACTCTCTCCACACCAGGCTCTTCTTTCAGCGTCTCCTCCTCACTGTGGGGTTTGGTTTGAGGCTGGGCAAGGTCTGGAGTCACCCCTTGGGAAGGACAGGCACTGTCCCAAAGAAGGGATGGGAGGGATAAATAATCCCTGGAGGGATTTATCCCAGCACTGGGAGGTGAACTGGTGCTGGGAGATGATGGGACAGTTTTCCCAAGGCCAGGCTGGAAGCAAAGATTCCCCGAGGTTCCATCATCCTCACCCCATGCCAGGTCTCCTTTTCCCAGTTTTCCTCTTTGAAGGTTCCCTTGCTGCTTCCAGCAGCTCCAGTCCCTCTGCAGAGGGGGCTGGTGGGACTGGGATTGCAGGATCCACAATCCAGCTTGGGCAGGGAAGGAGAGGGGTGTTCCAAGCTCCCTGTGCCGTGAGTTTGAGGGACCTCAGCTGTCCCTCGTGGGTGGATCAGGCTGGACACGCCCCTGGAGCTGCTGTTCTCCTCCCTGGAGCTTCCCATTCCCGTAATCCCTGTGTTCCTGCCCCAGCAGGGGTGTCCCCTCTGGGACAGCCCTGCCTGTGCCGAGCTGGGCAGATCCATGGCTGATCCACAGGTGATCCTGGTGGCCCAGGAGCAGCTGGGCGTGGTGCCAGGAACGTTTGGTGCAGCTTCCCATGGTCTCCTGTCCCTTTGGTGTCCTGGGCACGTGCTGGAATTGCCTTTCCCCCCGTTCCAAAGGCTGGAGGTGCCGCAGGGAACCTCGGGCTGGAAGAGCCTGAGCTTTGGGGAAGGATCTGCCCCTCGGGTGTCTCCTGCCCCACCTTTCCTGGCCCTGGGCACTTCCAGGGGTGGGCAGGAAGATGTGGCACTTGGGCACCAATCCTGCTCCTTGTCCATCCCCTTGGTGGCTCCCCAGCGTTTCTATTCCCGAGGATTCCGTGGTGCCGTTGGATCCCCGTGGGCGTGTCCCAGGGTGGGCTCGGCCTGGGGATCCCAAATCGGGCTGGGAATGAAGATTTTTGGCCAGTTCCCAGCAAATCCCATGGCTGTGGGACTCCAGCCTGGACTGGCCTTGTCCTGGTCACTTATCCCACCCCCAGGCTCCCATTCCAAGTCCCCATCCCTGGGAGTGTCCAAGGCCAGGCTGGAGCATCCTGGGCTAGTGGAAGATGTCCCTGCCCATGGCAGGGGTGGCACTGGGTGGTCTCTAAGGTCTTTCCCAACCCAACCCATTCCCTGATTCCATGATTCTGGGACCCCCAGGCAGGGCTTTCTTCCCAAAAATCCTCCAGGACAAGAGTAGTCATGTGCACCTTTCCTGTGACACTCTTGGAGCTGGGAGAGCTGGAGCAGCTCAGCCCTTCCCTCTGGGAATCCCTGGGGAATCCCTGGGATCTCCCACCCAAAACCTCGCAGGGATTTCATGGGGATGTGACCAACCCTCCTCCCATCAGCTTTTGGGGGATGAAACCCCTGGATAGGGACACAACCCCCCCTCTGTACAGATGTTCCCAGCATTTGGAGCTCCAGGGGCGGCTCCCAGGAGTGGGGAATCAGCCCAGGAGCTGCAGAGATCCCGGAGGAAGGGGCAGGAGAGAGGTTTGCAATCCATACATCGTTCCTTGGGGTGGTTTAAAGCTGATGGAAAAACATCTCCCAACTCACATCAGATTCAGGGAACAGTTGAAAGGGGAGGAAAAGGGGGAGAGGGACGTGGCAAAGCCAAACCCCTCCACTCCAGGGAAGATTTGGATGATGTTTTATGGGAACAAACACTTCCCAAACAACCCCTGCCCTGAGCCGAGTTGTTCACTTTGACCCCACGTTTGTCCTCCTCTGCTTGTTTGTTTGTTTGTCTTTCCCTTTTTGTTTTGGGAGAGGAGGGAGCTTGTTCCTGGAAAGCCAAACCGAAATTCCCACCTTCTCCCTCCCTGACCCCTGAATCCTGGCACTGGAAGCTGTTCCTGCCCTGGAGGGGGACAGGGTTGGGACGTGGGTGGATCAGCAGGGTCCTCTCACCCCGCCCTGCTCCCGTTTGGGGGCAGATCCGGGGGGTCCAGGAGCACTCCCAGCCTGCAGAGACCATCCTGCTCCTTCTCCCTGGGAAAGAGGGACGGATCCATGGCCAGGAGCCCGTTCCCAGGGCTCTCCCAGCCGTGACCTTGGAAGCAGGAGCCAGGATTGTGCAGGGCTGTGCTTCAGTGGGTGGCTCCAGAGCTCTTCTCCCTCCTTGCCAGGCCTGGCCTTGGTCCCTGCTCCGATGGATGTTGGGAACAAAGGATCCCTCTGTTGTCCTCCTCGGGAATGGGGAAAACAAGCAGAGGTGAATCCCCCCTGCTCCAGAGCTGGGGAGTGTTGGCCATCCCATCCAGGGGGGAAGAGGAGTTCATCTGGAGTTCAGAGCACTTGGTGTGCACGTGAACCACACCGTGGTCGTCCGGAGGGATGGAAAAACCTCCCCAAACCCACGGAACAGCTGCTTTTCCAGGCTGACCCCTTCCAGTTTGGGAGATGGACCCAGAGTGGGGTTTTGGAAGGGCTGAAGTCCTGCCTGCTCTGCATTCCCTGTTCTCCAGGGGGTCATTCCCCTGGGAAGGACATCCATGGTGTGTCCATGTGCAGCCCCAAGGGATGAGCCAGGGGTTTGTCCTTCTGCTCGTGGATAAATCATGGAGGGGCCGTTCCCAGCAGCCTCCCGGAGCTGGGGGGGGTGTCCTGGTTGGAGCTGAGCCTCAGGGAATGTTTTCCCCGTGGAGCAGCTGGGAATGGGGTGTTTTCAGCTGGTTTCAGGTCCGGGGTGGGGCTCAGAGCAGCGTGTTGGGGGAGAGGCTCAGGGAACGCTGGTGGGATGGGGCTGATGTTTTCTGGGAAGAACATCTCGTTTGTCCCCCTCTCCCACCTCCAAGGGACCAACCCTTGGGAAGCAGGAGCAGAGCTTGGTGCCCAGGGCAGGGATGGCAGCTCTTGGGCTGCCCAGGACAGGCTGAGCTTGGAGCTGGGCCTTGGTCCCGAGCTTTGCTGATCCCATTAAACCCCTCCCGGGCTCCCGGGATGAACGTGCCCCGCTGTGCCCGGGGAGATTCCCTGCTCCACTGGAAAGCATTAACAGCTTTTCCATCCCACATTTCCCCCTTTAACATCCCATCCACTCCCTGTAACCGTGCCCAGTTTGCTGAACACCCCTAAAAACCCAAACCCTGCCGAGGCTGGGAGGGTTCACCCTCCCTGGGGACGAGGCCTCACCCTCGTCCCCGGGGCGGATTTCCTTGGATTAATTGCTTTGATTTCTCCCCAACGGTGCTTTTGCCGACGTGTGCTCCCCCCCATCCCTCTAATTCCATGGCTAATGGATCCTTTTGATTTGTAGCTTGCCGAGGGCGTGACCAGCTCTGCACTAATTACCCTCCCTCCTGCCGGGGCCCCGCCTCCTGTAGGTATCGCTTCACTTCCAATTCACGGCTTCCTCGAGGGCTTTTCTCTGGGATTGGGGGGCATGTGGAGATGGGAAAGAGGCATTTCCCACTGGGAAAGACCCCCTTGCTGCTCGGCGAGGTGGCAGTTCCACGGGGAATGGTTTTCCCTTCCTGCCCAAGGGAAGGAGTTGGGGTTGGGGAGGAATCCCGGGTCCTGCTCTGGAGCAGGAAGGATGTGGAGCTGTTGGAGAGAGTCCAGAGGGGGCACCTGGATGAGCAGAGGGATGGAGCAGCTCTGCTGGGAGGAAAGGCTGGGAAAGCTGGGATTGTCCAGCCTGGAGAAGGGAAGGATCCAGGGAGAGCTGAGAGCCCCTGGCAGGGCCTGAAGGGGCTCCAGGAGAGCTGGAGAGGGACTGGGGACAAGGGAGAGAGGGACAGGACACAGGGAATGGATTCCCAGTGCCAGAGGGCAGGGATAGGTGGGATATTGGGAAGGAATTCCTGGCTGGGAGGGTGATGAGGCCCTGGAATGCATTTCCCAGAGAAGCTGTGGCTACCCCTGGATCCCTGGAAGTGTCCAAGGACAGGTTGGAGCAACCTGGGATAGTGGAAGTTGTCCCTGCCATGTCCCTGCCCATGGCACAGGGTGGGACTGGATGGGCTCTGATGTCCCTTCCCACCCAAACCATTCCAGGATTCTTTAATTACCCTCATCCAGCTTCTCTGGGCAACCTGTGCCAGGCCCTTCCCACCCTCACAGGCTGGAATTCTTTCCCAGTGTTCCATCTATCCCAGTTCTGTCCCTGTGTCTCTGCAGCACCGCTGGACCCAGATGTTGCCCCCTGGGGTGGTTTGTGTGTCCCATGGAGAGGATGGATGGGTGGCAGTGCTGGGATCCCAACAGTGCCCACAAACCCTCCATGAATCCCTTCCCCAGCCCTGTCCATCAGCATCTGGAATTTACAGGAGCGTGGGTTTGGTTTAGTTCCCATAAAATAGGGGGGGGATGAAAAAAAGGAGGAGAAAAGCTGCAAATCGTTAATTTAAAATAAAAGCAGCGGAATGGGAGGCAGGAACAGACCCCTTGTCCTGGTTTTCCCCAGGATCCTACGGGATGATGGGATGTGATGTAACAAACCCCACTTTGCAGGGAGGTGTGGATGTTCCCTTGGGAAAACCATCCTGGTTTGGGAAGCTGGTCATGGAGTTGGGCCGTGCACGTCCCTGTCCCACCTCCTGCTCCTTTCAGAGCTTTGGAGCTTCCCAGGAAAGCAGGAGCTGTGGGATGAGGGGCAGGGGAAGAAATATTAGGAAAAAAGGCTTTTCCAACCCAAAAGCTCCAGCCCAGTGTGGAGTCCAGGAGGGGGAAAATCCCTGGATTTCCCCGGGGATCCGCCTCCCGCTGTGGTGTTAATGGCAAAGGATGGTTTCCCTCTGCCAGAGGGAGGGGTGGGATATGGGGAAGGAATTCCTGCCTGGCAGGGTGGGGAGGGGCTGGAATGGAATTCCCAGAGGAGCTGTGGCTGCCCCTGGATCCCTGGGAGTGTCCAAGGCCAGGTTGGAGCAACCTGGGAGAGTGGAAGGTGTCCCTGCCCATGGAACTGGATGAGCTTTCAGGTCCCTCCCAACCCAACCCATTCCATGATTCCATGATTCTTGGGCATCTCCCAGAGGAGAGGAGCTCAGGAGGAGCCCTGAGACGCCCCTGAGCCGTGGGACTACGAGGAGGAGGCTCCCATTCCCCCCGGGAATGGCTCCAAGGCCCTTTCCCCGCGGTGCCTCCCCCGTCCCTCCGGCCGAACATTCCTCGTCCCACACAAATATCCCAGGGAAGGACCCGGGAACGGAGCCCAGTGGAGCCGAATCCACGGAGCCCAGACCTGGGAGTGATTTGGGATAATTGGTTGTTCGCTGGCTTTGCTCCCTGCAGAGCCCAGCACACATTTCACGGCTTCTCCAGTTACCGTTGGAAGAGCTCCTGGCGCTGGATGGCTCCTCCTGGGAACGGCTGCCAAGGAGCTGCCTCCCGGAATGTTCCCCCTGTTCCTTTTATTCCCAGCTGGGAGACAGCCCCTGGCCAGGGGGGAATGCTGGGTTCCCACCGTGGAGTCATGGAATGGCTTGGCTTGGGGGGGATCTTAAAGCCCATCCAGTCCCACGGGCAGGGACACCTCCCGCTCTCCCAGGTCGCTCCAACCCGGCCTGGGACACTTCCAGGGATCCAGGGGCAGCCACAGCTCCTCTGGGAAATTCATCCCAGGGCCTCCCCACCCTCCCAGGCAGGAATTCCTTCCTGAAGGGAGAAATCCTCCTCCCTCCAGCCCAGCCCAGAGCTGATCCTGGGATGGGCAGGAGGATCCAGGGGAAAGGCCTGGGCAGCCGAACATCCCGGCCTTTTCCAGAGGGATCATCCCATCCCAGCTCCAGAGCTTTCCCCCAGCAGGAATTCTGCCTCCAGCCGGGAGGGATGAGCAGGCCCAGCCTGAGGTGGTGGCTCAGCTGCTTTGGGCAGGTTTGTTGCTGTAATTCTCTGTATTCCCACTGGGAAGAGCCAGAGTGAGCAGGAGAACAGGGATAAGGATCGAGGCTCCCGTTATCCTGCTGCTGCTCCGCTCCGGGCTCTACCTGGGCCCGATCCTGGCCCTGCCTCAGTTTCCCTGGAAGGTGCTGGTAGGGATTAAGTTCCACCAGCAGCTGATTTGTCCGTGGTGTGGGAATTTACCAGGTTTCCACGTCTTTCTCCAGACTGAAACAACCATTCCAGCAACTCCTGGGACAGCTGGGTTGTGCTGGACAAGCCCAGGTTCCTGGGATCTCCATTTGGGAATGCATCCCATGGGATGGGCTTGTGGTCACAGGGAACCCTGGGCAGGGGGGGGAAATCCCTGTGCCTCGGCCTTCCCGACCAAAATGAGGTTAAAAACAGGGAATTCTCTCCGGGATTGGGGAAAAAATGGGATTGAAAACATCCCCGGAGCCGTTGGGGTGACACAGGTCTGGGTTTGGGGATCCAAAGGGGGGAAGAACTGGGGGATCAGGCAGAGCTTCCACCCCATTCCCTGTTATCCCAAGGGATGAGGCAGCCGATGGCTCTGCTGATCCCAAGCCCTGATCCAGGGATCCTCAAGGCCCCGTCTGAGGAACCTCAGGGGTTCCCCCGAGGTTTCCCCACTCCATGGAAACTCAGCACGTTCCCTGAGTGCCCTGGATGTGCCCAAACCACAATCCCAGGAATTTCAACCCGCTGGGGAATTCTGGGGATTTAAGTCATTAAAAAAAATAATACTGGAATTTCTGTATTTCTGGAAGCTTTTGACCATAAGATATTCCTGTCTTTGGGATTTCCCCCCTGGAAGGGGCTCTGCTGCTTCCCTTTCCCTGGAAAACTGCTGAGCTGGTCCCGCTGGTGAAATAATCCTGGATCATCCCTCTGATCCCTTGTTAAAGGTGGATTTTCCCATGTTAGCAGAGAATTCCAAAGCTGGACTCCCTGGAGCTGGAAAGACCTGGACTTTTATCCCAGTAGTGAGCAGGAAAACGTTTGGGATCATGATTCCAGCCTGGGAGAATTGGGATAAAGGTGCCAGCCCACCTCGTGGTGATCCCTGCTCCGGGAGAGGGGACAGGGATGGGGAGGCAGGAAACCTCTGGATAACTCACTTCCAGGTCTGGAGGAGCTCCTTTCCAAGCTCAAATTGGAGGCTTCGATCCCTTGGGCTTAAATTTGTGATCAGCCGGGGGTTGATCCCGTGGGATCCATGGAAAAGCTGGAGAGGGAATGCAGGAGGTCCCTCAGCCACCTGCTCCAGGCTCAGGGAACAGATCCCGACCTGGAGACCCTCTGGGCTGTGTCCAGGATAAACCACTGGAGGTGATTTGGGATATCCCGAGGGAATTTTGGCTATCCCAGGGGAATTTTGACTACCTGGAAGGGGTTTGGGGATACTTGGAGGGAGTTTTGGCTCCCTGGAGGGAATTTGGGATACCTGGAGGTGATTTGGGATATCCCAGGGTGATTTTTGGCTCCCTGGAGGGAATTTGGGATACTTGGAGGGAATTTGGGCTGTCCTGAGGGAATTTTGGGTGTCCCGAGGTAATTTTGGCTTTCCAGAGGTGATTTGGGAATCTCGAGGGAATTTTAGCTGCCTGGAGGGAATTTTGACTGCCTGGAGGGAATTTGGGATACCTGCAAGGGATTTGAGATCCCTGGAGGGGATTTGGGATCCCTGAGAGGGAATTTGAGATCCCTGGAGGGGATTTGGGATCCCTGAGAGGGAATTTGGGATCCCTGGAGGGAATTTGGGATACCTGCAAGGGATTTGAGATCCCTGGAGGGGATTTGGGATCCCTGAGAGGGAATTTGAGATCCCTGGAGCTGATTTGGGATACCTGGGAGGGAATTTGGGATCCCTGGAGGGGATTTGGGATCCCTGAGAGGGAATTTGGGATCCCTAGAGGTAATTTGGGATACCTGCAAGGGACTTGAGATCCCTGGAGTGATTTGGGATACCTGGGAGGGAATCTGGGATCCCTGGAGGTGATTTGGGATCCCTGAGAGGGAATTTGGGATCCCTGGAGGTGATTTGGGATACCTGGGAGGGAATTTGGGATCCCTGGAGGGGATTTGGGATAGCTGGGAATGAATCTGGGATCCCTGGAGGGGATTTGGGATCCCTGAGAGGGAATTTGGGATCCCTGGAGGGAATTTGGGATAGCTGCAAGGGATTTGAGATCCCTGGAGGTGATTTGGGATACCTGAGATGGAATTTGGGATCCCTGGAGGGGATTTGGGATCCCTGAGAGGGAATTTGGGATCCCTGGAGGGGATTTGGGATAGCTGGGAATGAATCTGGGATCCCTGAGAGGGAATTTGGGATCCCTGGAGGGAATTTGGGATCCCTGCAAGGGATTTGAGATCCCTGGAGGTGATTTGGGATACCTGGGAGGGAATTTGGGATCCCTGGAGGGGATTTGGGATAACTGGGAATGAATCTGGGATCCCTGGAGGTGATTTGGGATACCTGGGAGGGAATTTGGGATCCCTGCAAGGGATTTGAGATCCCTGGAGGTGATTTGGGATACCTGGGAGGGAATTTGGGATCCCTGGAGGGGATTTGGGATAACTGGGAATGAATCTGGGATCCCTGGAGGGGATTTGGGCCCCCCTTGGTCGCTCCATGAAATCCCTCAGTCCATCCTTGGTGTGGTGGATCCATTGCTCTCCCTGCCCGCTCCATTCCCAAACGGATTCCTACCCTTCCCTATTAACATTCCAGCTGCTCCCCTTCCCTCCCTTTTTTAATTCCTCCCGTTTTTTTTGTCGTGACCTCCGTAAAAATCCACTAAAATCTTTCCCCCCCCCTCTCTTTCCTTGGGGCTGCAGAAGATCCCGTGGGTAAGTCCTGGGATGAATCCAAGTGCTTTCCTTGGAATCCCCGGGGGAACGTCCCAGGAAAGCCACGATGCTCCAAGAGGAGCTTTTCAAACACTAAACCGGGGGAAATCATGGAAGGCAAATTCAGATTTTCCAAAAAAAAAATAAAAAAGGAGTTAATTTGTGTGATATTCCCATGAAATCCAACGTCTGTCCCAGTGAAATCCCGCAGCACTGGCTTCAAACAGAATTCCAGGAAACCTCTGGTGTAATTCCTGCGTCGGTCTGGGATTCTGTGGCCTTCTAGAATCAGGCATCGTTGTTTTGCGGGAATGTTTCGTGGGAACGTTTCGTGGATCGCAGGCAAAGCCCCTCCGGCTTTGCTTTAGGCATTTAAAAAATGGGATTCTTGGAAAATCCGTGGTTTTCCTCTCGGAGCAGCATCCTCGGGGCTGGAATGGTTTGCCCAGGGAATGAGGCAACTGGTCCTTGCTGGCGGGAGGTGAAACTGGGTGGGATTTTCCTGCTTTTCGGCCTGATATTGTGGGAAGAGGGTTTTGCCCTTAATTTTTCGTGGGAATGTCTGGATTGGGATTGGATGGATTTCTTCCTTCCCCCCGGGCTGTGTCGGGATGGGGGGGGTTGGGTGGTGCTGGGGCACAACCGGGGAGTCAATCCCTGTCCCCAAAAATCTCGGCGCCGGAGTCCGTTCGGTCCCATTCCCTGCGCGGTCCCGCCCGGAGAATCCCGGGAAAACCACCTTCCAAAGGGCCGGAATCTCCCTACAAACGCTCCCGTCGTTTTCCTGGGAGCTCCACTTTGCCCTCCCGAGGAGAACCATCCCGCCAGGAGAAGGTTCGCGGGTTTGGGCCGGGAGAATCCCCCAAATCCCCCCGGGAATGGGGGCTGGAGGAGCTCCCGGGGGGGATCCAACCCCCGGCGTTGGGGTCGGCGCGGGAGCTCAGCTCCGGGAATTTGGGATCTTTCCTTGGAGCTGAGGAACTCTGGGATCTGCTGCAGGAGGAAGAGTTCATCGACTGGTGGAGCAAGTTTTATGCTTCCGTAGGAGAGAGGGAAAAATGCGGCTCCTACCTGGAGAAGGGCTTTGACACCCTGAAGGTGAGCGGATTCCCGCACTTCCGGCTCCTTGGATCTCGCGCTCCAGGAATTTTTGGGGGGAATTTTTGGGCTTAGGAAAAAAAAAAAAAAAAAATGAAACGTTGCCCCGAGGGGGGAAAAAACCGGAATATTTTCCGAATGGATGTTGGTTTTAAAAATGCGCGTTGTTGGTTTTAAAATAAGTTGTGTTTTGAAGATGAGTATGGTTTTAAAAATATTGTTTTTAAAGTAAAATACTGTTTTAAAGGTAAAGATTGTTTTAAAAATAGAGATTGTTTTTAAAATAAATAGTGTTTTAAAGGTAAGTATTGTTTTAAAAATAGAGATTGTTTTTAAAATAAATAGTGTTTTAAAGGTAAGTATTGTTTTAAAAATAGAGATTGTTTTTAAAATAAGTTGTGTTTTAAAGATGAGTATGGTTTTAAAAATATATATTGTTTTTAAAGTAAAATACTGTTTTAAAGGTAAAGATTGTTTTAAAAATAGAGATTGTATTTAAAATAAATAGTGTTTTAAAGATAAGTATTGTTTTAAAACTATATATATTGTTTTTAAAATAAGTTGTGTTTTAAAGATGAGTATGGTTTTAAAAATATATATTGTTTTTAAAGTAAAATACTGTTTTAAAGGTAAGTATTGTTTTAAAAATATATATTGTTTTTAAAATAAATAGTGTTTTAAAGGTAAGTGTTGTTTTAAAAATAGATATTGTTTTAAAAATAAAATACTGTTTTAAAGGTAAGTATTGTTTTAAAAATAGAGATTGTTTTTAAAATAAGTTGTGTTTTAAAGATGAGTATGGTTTTAAAAATATATATTGTTTTTAAAGTAAAATACTGTTTTAAAGGTAAAGATTGTTTTAAAAATAGAGATTGTTTTTAAAATAAATAGTGTTTTAAAGGTAAGTGTTGTTTTAAAAATAGAGATTGTATTTAAAATAAATAGTGTTTTAAAGATAAGTATTGTTTTAAAACTATATATATTGTTTTTAAAATAAGTTGTGTTTTAAAGATGAGTATGGTTTTAAAAATATATATTGTTTTTAAAGTAAAATACTGTTTTAAAGGTAAAGATTGTTTTAAAAATATATATTGTTTTTAAAATAAAATACTGTTTTAAAGGTAAGTGTTGTTTTAAAAATAGATATTGTTTTAAAAATAAAATACTGTTTTAAAGGTAAGTGTTGTTTTAAAAACATATTTTATATATAAATATAAATATAAATATTATTGTTTCAAAATATATTTTATATGTAAATATAAATATAATTGTTTAAAAAATGTAATTATATATAAGTATAAATATTGTTTAAAATAATATATAAAATATAAATATTATTGTTTTAAAATATAATTTTAATATATAAATATAAATATTATTGTTTAAAAATATATTATAAATATAAATATAAATATTATTGTTTTAAAATATATTATAAATATAAATATAAATATAAATGTAATTGTTTTAAAATATAATTTTATATATAAATATAAATATTATTGTTTTAAAATATGGGGGTTTATATAAATACAAATATTATTGTTTTAAAATATATTTATATATAAATATTAATATTATTGTTTTAAAATAAAATTTATATATAAATAAAAATATTATGGTTTTAAAAATGTAATTTTATATATAAATATAAATATTATTGTTTAAAAATATAATTTATATGTAAATATTATAGTTTTAAAATATAATTTATATATAAATATAAATATTATTGTTTTAAAATATAGTTTATACATAAATGTAAACAGAAATATTACCATTGAAAATATAATTTATATATAAATATTATTGTTTTAAAATACATTTTATGTATAAATATAAATAGAAATATTATTTTTAAAAAATATAATTTTATATAAAAATATAAATATAAATATAATTGTTTTAAAAATACCTACTTGGAAAATCCAAATTGCTTTGCAAAATCCCCTCTGGAAGCTCTGCTGCCTTCGGGAAATCTCCACCTTGGAAGTGGCCGAGGAGGTGGGGGAAAGGCCGCCCTGGGAATTGTTTGGGAATGAGGAAAACCGGGCAGGATTTCACACCCAGGCCCCAGCAGGGCTAAAACGGGGAAAAGACCTTTCCTGCCCTTAAGGAAAACGTTCCCAGCGGGATTTTTCCGGTGGGAAACCCTGGAAGGAGCCCTCTGTGATGGGCTGGTGTTTATTGTAGGGTCACCAAACTCTCCATCCCCATCCTGGGGGACGGCGGGGGTGGGAGATCCCGGGATTTTTTTTCCCCCGTGGGGGGGGATTTTCCCGGGGCCTGAGGAGGTTGGAAGGAGCCTCTTCCCCATCCCGTGTGTCCCTGCAGGTCTACGACGCGGAGCTGGAGGAGGTGGAGGAGTTCGAGCACCTCTGTGACTTCTGCCACACCTTCCCCCTGCTCCGGGGCCGGAGCCGCGACTGCAGCGACGACCCCTCGGTCGTGGGGGAGTTCAAGGTGGGAGCGGCTCCCGAGGCCTGGAATTCCGGGGAGGGGCTGGGAGGGCCCTTCCAACCCAAACCGTTCCAGGATTCCGGGAATTACGGGAGCTGCGGTTGCCCCAACACTGGGAGAGTCCAAGGACGGGTTGGAGCAACCTGGGAGAGAGGAAGGTGTCCCTGCCCAGGTGGAATCAGTGGGATTTACAATCCCTTCCAACCCAAGGCATTCCAGGATTGTGGAGCCAGGCTGGGAGAGCTGGGGGGGTTCCCCTGGAGAAGAGAAGGCTCCAGGGAGAGCTGAGAGCCCCTGGCAGGGCCTGAAGGGGCTCCAGGAGAGCTGGAGAGGGACTGGGGACAAGGCAGGGAGGGACAGGACACAGGGAATGGCTTCCCACTGCCAGAAGACAGGGATAGATGGGATATTGGGAAGGAATTCCTGACTGTGAGGGTGGTGAGGGGCTGAGATGAATTTCCCAGAGAAGCTGTGGCTGCCCCTGGATCCCTGGGAGTGTCCAAGGCCAGGTTGGAGCAACCTGGGAGAGTGGGAGGTGTCCCTGGTTGGAACTGGATGGGATTTAAGGTCTCTCCCATCCCAACCCATTCCATGGTTCCATGAACCCATTCTGGCTTCAAGCTGCCAGAGGGCAGGGTTGGGTGGGATATTGGGAAGGAACTCCTGGCTGTGGGGGTGGTGAGGGCCAGGGATGACATTCCCAGAGCAGCTGTGGCTGCCCCTGGATCCCTGGGAGTGTCCAAGGCCAGGCTGGAGCCCCCGGGATAACGGGAGGTGTCTCTTCCCACACTGGCCCAAGACGACCTTTCAGGTCCCTCCCAACCCAACCCAACCCAACCCATCCCATCCCACGATTCCATGATCCATCCCACCCGCTGGGGACGCCCATCGCTCCTGAACTCCCGTGTCCTTCCCAGGGTTCCTTCAGGATCTACCCCCTTCCTGAGGATCCGCGCGTGCCGGCGCCGCCCCGGCAGTTCCGGCAGCTCCCGGCGCGGGGTCTCCAGGAGTGTCTGCTCCGGGTCTACATCATCAGGGCCTTCGACCTGCAGCCCAAGGACTCCAACGGGAAGGTATCCCGGTATCCCGCTATCCCGGTGGGAATGGGCTCCGGGGGCGGGATCTTGGGACAGGTTGATTAAAACCGACCAAAATCCGTCGATTCCGCTTAAAATTTTGGGATCTGTCCCTCTTTTCTGTCTCTGTTGGAACTCTGGGGATGCCAGAGCCAGCTCTTCCTCATCCCACGGGGATTTTCCGTAGGATTAGTTCAAATGTGGAAAGGAGTTTTGGCTTTTTAGTGAGTTTTTTGGGGGGATTTTGGTGCCAAAGGGCGACGAAATTCTCTCTTTCCCAGGAATTCCTTTGCCAGTGCGGAAGGAAAATTTAAGGCAAAAGGAAATTGGGTCTTTATTTTGTTTTATTTATTTTATTTTATTTTATTTTATTTTATTTTATTTTATTTTATTTTTTAATTTATTTTATTCTGCACTATTTTATTTTATTCTACACTATTTTATTTTATTTTATTCTATACTATTTTAATTTATTTTATTCTGCACTATTTTATTTTATTCTACACTATTTTATTTTATTTTATTCTATACTATTTTATTTTATTTTATTCTATACTATTTTCTTCTCTACTATTTTATTTTATTTTATTTTATTCTATACTATTTTATTTTTTAATTTATTTTATTCTGCACTATTTTATTTTATTCTACACTATTTTATTTTATTTTATTCTATACTATTTTATTTTATTTTATTCTATACTATTTTCTTCTCTACTGTTTTATTTTATTTTATTTTATTTTATTTTATTTTATTCTATACTATTTTCTTCTCTACTATTTTATTTTATTCTATATTCTTTTATTTTATTCTATATTCTTTTATTTTATTCTACACTATTTTATTTTATTCTATTCTATACTATCTTACTCTATTCTATACTATCTTATTCTATTTTTTTTGTTCACTTTGGGTCACTTTACCCCCTCCCCCCCAAAAAAAAATATATCTCAGGGAAAGGTCCTTTTTAACTGTTTTTGTTCCGACTGGAAAACAGGGAAAAAGTTAAGGAAAACAACGGGAAATATTTGAATAGACGAGGAAAGAGATGTGAAATATAGAGGGGAAATAATATAGATATGAAATATATTAAATATATAAAAGAAATGTATGAAAAATATTATATATATGAAATATATGAAATAGATATGAAATATATATATGTGAAAAATAAGAAAATTTAGATATATAAAATATATGAAATAGATATGAAATATATATATGAAAAATAAGAAATTTATATATATAAAATATATGAAATAGATATGAAATATATATATGAAAAATAAGAATATTTATATATATGAAATATAGATGAAATATTAAAAAAAATATGAAAAACGTGAAATCTGTATGAAATACGTGAAAAAAATGTGTGAAGAAAATGAAACTGCTTTTGAACCTGCCTGGCTTTTGAAAATGGGTTGGGAATGAAGTTTTTCCAGCCCTTGGGAATCTCCCGTAAGTGACTCCCGGGGATTAAAAATAACTAGAAAAAAGGCTCTTTTTTCACACTCAAAAACCCCCAAACTGACCCAAATTTGACCCCCAGTGTCCCCCCCGGGCTGGGAATTCCCCTGGGGAATCCCGGGTGTCCAGTGTCCTTCCTTGGCTGGTGCTTTCCCATCCATTCCTTAAAAACAAAAAAATCTCCAGGAAAAGGGAAATCCAGGAAAAGTGATGAGGAACTGGTCCCGGGTGCCTTTTCCAGGGAATTTTTTTGGTGAGGGCTGGGATGGAGGATCCCTGACCCTGAGCCGGGCGGAATCTTTTCGGTGCAGTTGGATCGTTTTCCCGACTTTTTTTTTCCCGGCCCTCGAGTCAATTGAACCCCTTTTTAAAGGAATGCTGAGTTTCCAAGGTTGCTGGGACCGTGAGAGGGATGGGGTTTGGAGCATCCCGGGCTATGGATCCTGGCACAGGGTGGGATTGGGTGGGATTTAAGGTCCTTCCCACCCCATTCCATGATTCCCTGTCTCTTGCCCCCCCCCCCTCAGTGCGATCCCTACGTGAAGATTTCCGTGGGAAAGAAATCCATCAACGACCAGGAGAATTACCTGCCCTGCACCCTGGAGCCTGTCTTTGGGAAGTAAGTTTGGGATTCACTTTGGGATCCAGGGGATTTTTTTGTGTCACGCTGAGGGAATTGTGCTGGATGAGCCAGAGCTTCCCGTTCCAACCTGCACTCAAGGCTGGATGAGGCTTGGAGCAACCTGGGATGGTGGAAGGTGTCCCTGCCCATGGCAGGGCATGGAATGGGATGGATTTTAAGGTTCCTCCCATCCAAACCATTCCATGATTCCCTTGGCTCTTGTTCATCTTCTCCCTGGGAATTCCGAGCTGTGGAGCTGGGTCTGCTCCGTCATCCATGGATGCACCAGGAGGGATGTTTAGACCTGGAATTCCCTCGTGGAGGAATAATCCCGGTCCCACCGGTGGTAGGGGGAGTCCAGGGAACTTCTGCTCCTCGTTTAGGGAATTTGGTTCCATGTCTGGAGGAAAAATGGGATGGATGGAGACCTGTTTGGGACCGTGGGACAGGACACCTCCAAATGGGATTCCGTGGAAAAGAGTTATCCATAAACATGGTTTCCTGAGGCAGTTCCTGCCAGTTCAGGCTGCCAGTGACACCTTCCCAGAAAAGCTGGATGGACAGGGTTTAGATGGGATATTGGGATGAAATTCCTGGCTGAGAGGGTGGGGAGGCCCTGGCCCAGGTTGGGCAGAGAAGCTGTGGCTGCCCCTGGATCCCTGGGAGTGTCCAAGGCCAGGTTGGAGCAACCTGGGAGAGTGGAAGGTGTCCCTGCCCATGGAACTGGATGAGCTTTTAGGTCCCTCCCAACCCAACCCATTCCATGATTCCATGATAAACTGAGCCAACATGACACAGCCCTGGCACTGTTGGGTGTTGGGATGGGGAGTGGGTCCATCCTGCTGGCACTGGGGTGTTGGGATGAGGAGTGGGTCCATCCCACTGATGTGTTGGGATGGGAGTGGATCCATCCCACTGGCACTGGGGTGTTGGGATGGGGAGTGGGTCCATCCCACTGGTGTGTAGGGATGGGGAGTGGGTCCATTCCCATTCCCACTGGTGTGTTGGGATGGGGAGTGGATCCATCCCATTGGTGTGTTGGGATGGGGAGTGGATCCATCCCACTGGGGTGTTGGGATGGGGAGTGGGTCCATTCCCACTGGCACTGGGGTGTTGGGATGGGAGTGGATCCATCCCATTGGTATGTTGGGATGGGGAGTGGATCCATCCCACTGGGGTGTTGGGATGGGGAGTGGGTCCATTCCCACTGGAGTGTTGGGATGGGGAGTGGATCCATCCCATTGGTGTGTTGGGATGGGGAGTGGGTCCATCCCATTGGTATGTTGGGATGGGGAGTGGATCCATCCCACTGGGGTGTTGGGATGGGGAGTGGATCCATCCCACTGAGGTGTTGAGATGGGGAGTGTGTCCATTCCCATTCCCACTGAGGTGTTGGGATGGGGAGTGGGTCCCTCCCAGGGTCTCCCCCGTCCCATCCATGTCTCCCACCCCGTGCAGGATGTTCGAGCTGAGCTGCACCCTGCCCCTGGAGAAGGACCTGCGGGTGGCCCTGTACGACTACGACCTGCTGTCCAAGGACGAGAAGATCGGGGAGACCGTCATCGACCTGGAGAACCGGTTCCTGTCGCGCTACGGGGCGCGCTGCGGGCTGCCCCAGACATACTGCGTGTGGGTACCGGGGCTGGGGGGCTCTGGGGGGGCACCAGGGGGGTCCCAGGCTGCACTTCCCCCAGTGCTGGTTCTCCTCCAGGAGCCCCAAATGGGGCAAATAACCTGGAAATCCTCGGGGAGATCCCGTCACCCCCCCGGCGTCTCCCGCTCACACCGTGCTGGGGACGCTCCCCTTGCACAGCCTGCCCGGGGGAGTTGGTGATACCCCGTCCCTGGGAGTGTCCAGGACCTGGTTGGAGTGACCTGGGATGGTGGAAGGTGTCCCCTGCCCCTGGAACTGGGTGGTTTTGAAGGTCTTTCCAACCCAACCCATTCCATAATTCCGTGGTCCTGTTCGGTTTCAGCTCCGGGCCCAACCAGTGGCGGGACCAGCTCCGCCCTTCCCAGCTGCTCCACCTCTTCTCCCTGCAGCACAACTACAAGGCTCCCACCTACAAATCCGACCGGATCATCTTCAGGGATCAGGAGTACGTCCTGTCTGAGCAGGGTAAGGGCACTGGGATCTTCTGGGATAGCGGAGTTTCCTTTATCCAGAGCAAGGGGTGGAGCTGGAGGCCAGAGCAGGTTGCTGGGCACATCCCCATCCTCCCCACCTCACTGTCCAGCTTGGATCTGCACCATTCCCAGGCTTGGCCGTGCCCCAAACCCTGGGATCGAACCCAGACCTGCAGTGCAGCCCCGGGAACATTGACCTTGGGTGACTTCCCTGGGCTGCAGGAGCTCTGAAGTCCATCCTGGGCTGAGAAGCTCCAGCCTGATGTTCCAGCTGCTGGAGGAGCAGCTGTGCCATTGGAATCTCGTTTTGGGTCACTAGATGGAGACAGGATCACACACACAGTGCCCAGGGATCCCCTCAGGGCTCAGGGGGCAGCTGGAAGGGCAAAACCAACCTCTGCCCTATGTGGGAGTATCTCTGAGGCCTGGGGAGGTGTTTTCTTGTTTGCACAAAACCCACCCCAGCACTGACCCTTTGACCACCCTGGGCATCACCTCGTGCCCCTCTGACCCACACCCCCTTGGGGCAGGAGTTGCCTCTGTGAGAAAACTCTGCTTTAAGGCATCAAAGGGGTGTTTAGGCCCTGGGGGGATCATGGAATGGTTTGGGTGGGAAGGAACCTCAAAGATCATCCTGTTTAACCATGGGCAGGGACACCTCCCACCAACCCGGGTTGTTCCAGCCTGGCCTTGGACACTTCCAGGGATCCAGGGACAGCCACAGCTTCTCTGGGAAATTTATACCAGGGCCTCCCCACCCTCCCAACTGGGAATTCCTTCCCAGTATCCCATGACAAATTTTATTGTGGCAGTATTGGGGCCACCCCATCAAGGGGGTCGTCAGAGGCACAAAACAAGGCACAACCCAGCGCTGATCCCTCTCCTGCTCTTGGGAATCAAGGTCTAAATTCCTGGTTTTCCCTAAGGAGGAGGAAGAGGAGGAGGAGGAGGAAGAGGAGGAGGGAAGCAGGGGTTTTCAGCTGGGGCTGGGGAGGTGTTGGAGCAGCGGGTCCCCCCCGTGCCACCCCCTGCCTTTCACCTTCCTCTGCTTTAATGGCAGCGAGTTCAAAGAGCAGAACAAAGTGTGGAGCTTGACCTGGAGGAGATCTGGGAACCAGCTGTGAGCTGGGCTGGGCTGGGCCAGGAAACCACAGCAGGGCTTTTACAAGCGTCTGCCCCGGCCCCTCAGCCCACAACACCACCAGCCCCTCAGCCCACACTCCCCCAGCTCCTCATCCCACAACCCCCACCCTTCATCCCACAACCCCCACCCTTCATCCCACAGTCCCCCCAGCCCCTCATCCCACAACACTGCCAGCCTCTCATCCCAGAACCCCCCCGGCCCCTCATTCCACCACTCTTCCGGTCCTTCATCCCAGAACCCCCAGCCCCTCATCCCACTACACCACCAACCCCTCATCCCACACCCCACGACCCTCATCTGACACCCCCTGATCCCTCATCCCACAACCCCCTGGCCTCTCATCCCACCCCTCAGCCTTCATCCCACAACACCACCAGCCCCTCATCTCACAACCCCCCCGGCCCTCATCCCACCACTCTCCTGGTCCTTCATCCCAGAATCCCCAGTCTTCATCCCACACCCCCTGGCCCCTCATCCCACACCCCCTGGCCCCTCATCCCACAACCCCCACCCTTCATCCCACAACACCCCCAGCCCCTCATCCCACACCCCCCGACCCTCATCTGACGCCCCCTGATCCCTCATCCCACAACCCCCTGGCCTCTCATCCCACCCCTCAGCCTTCATCCCACAACCCCTCAGCCCTCATCCCACACCCCCTGGCCCCTCATCCTGCTACTCTCCTGGTCCTTCATCCCAGAACCCCCAGCCCCTCATCCCAGAACCCCCAGCCCCTCATCCCACACCCCTCGACCCTCATCCCACACCCCCTGGCCACTCATCCCACAACACCCCCAGCCCCTCATCTCACAGCCCCCCACACCTCATCCCACACCCCCTCGACCCTTCGTCCCACAGCCCCCCACTCCTCATCTCACACCCCCCAACCCCTCATCCAACACCCCCCAATGCCTCATCCCACAGCCCCCAATGCCTCATCCAACACCCCCCAATGCCTCATCCCACACCCCCCAATGCCTCATCCCACACCCCCCAATGCCTCATCCCACAGCCCCCAGTGCCTCATCCCACAGCCCCCCAACCCCTCATCCCACAGCTCCCAACCCCTCATCCCACACCCCCCAACCCCTCATCCCCCACCCCCCAACGCCTCATCCCATAGCCCCCCGACCCTTCCTCCTACAGCCCCAAATCCCACAACGCCCCTGTTCCCTCATCCCACAGCCCCCCTGCACCCTTATCCCACAACACCACCAGCCCCTCATCCCACACCCCCTGACCCTCATCCCACCCCCCCCAGCCCCTCATCCCACCCCCCAACCCTCATCTCACCCCCCCGGCCCCTCATCCCACAACTCCCCCAGCCCCTCATCCCACCACTCTCCCGGTCCTTCATCCCAGAACCCCCAGCCTTCATCCCACAGCCCCCTGACCCTTCATCCCACAGGCCCCCATCCCACAACCCCCCTGTTCCCTCATCCCACACCCCTCCAGCCCTCATGTCACAACCCCCCAACCCTTCATCCCACACCTCCTGGCCCCTCATCCCACCCCCCAGCCTTCATCCCACACCCCCCCAGCCCCTCATCCCACAGCCCCCCGACCCTTCATCCCACAGCCCCCCATCCCACAACCCCCCTGTTCCCTCATCCCACACCCCCTGACTCTCATCCCACAACTCTCACCCTTCATCCCATACCCCCCCCAGCCCCATCCCACCCCTCACCCTTCATCCCACACCCCTCCAGCCCTCATGTCACAACCCCCCAGCCCTTCATCCCACACCTCCTGGCCCCTCATCCCACCTCTCACCCTTCATCCCACACCCCCCCAGCCCCTCATCCCACTCCCTGGCCCCTCATCCCACAATTCCCAGCTGTAGTTCCCGAGGGGGGCCGGTTGCCCCCCCCCGGTCCCAGCACCCCCCTGTGTGCACACTCCAGCTTCCCAGTGCCTGGGAATGGCTGGGATGGAGCCCAGACGGCTGGAGGGAAGCACTCTGCCAGGAAAGGAGCTGGGATGTGTCACCTGGGTCTGGCAGAGCTGGAATGGTGTTTATGGGATGGCGTTTATGGGATGGCGTTTATGGGATGGCATTTATGGGATAACGTTTATGGGATAGCGTTTCGTGCCCAAGGTCCTGGAAGGGCAGCGGGGTTGGGGTGAGGTCCTGCTCCCTCCCCAGCCTGGCCCGGGGGTGCTTGTGGAATCATCCAGCTTGGATTTGTGGAACCAGGGAATCTTTTAGGCTGGGAAAGAGCTTTGGGATCATGAAATCCCAGGATCGTTAAGGTTGGAAAAGAGCTCCGAGGGCATTGAGTCCAATCCGGCCAATCCTCACCTTGTCCAAGTGTCACATCCCGTCATTCCTTGGACACCTCCGGGGGTGGGGACTCCACCACCTCCCTGGGCAACCCCTGCCAGGGATAGCTCATCCTGTCCAACTGTTATGGAATCATGGAATGGGATGGGGAGGCTGGAGCAGGCTCAGCCAAGGACAGGTTGGCCACCCAACTGCCTGGATGGGTGGATGGGAGAATGGAGGGATGGATTGGAGGGATGAATGGATGGATGGAGGGATGGATTGGAGGGATGAGTGGATGAAGGGATGGGTGGATGGATGGAGGGATGGATGGAGGGATGGATGGAGGGATTGGTGGATGGATGGATGGATGGGTGGATGAATGGATGGGTAGATGAATGGATGGAGGGATGGGTGGATGGGTGGATGGATGGATGGATGGATGGGTGGATGGAGGGAGGATGGGAGGATGGATGGTTGGATGGGTGGATGGATGAGTGGATGGATGGATGGATGGATGGGTGGATGGATGAGTGGATGGATGGGTGGATAAATGGATGGATGGGTGGGTGGATGGGTGGATGGATGGTGGGATGGATGGATGGATGGGTGGGTGGGTGGGTGGGTGGGTGGAGAGGTGAATGGATGGATGGGAGGATGGATGGGTGGATGGATGGGTGGATGGGTGGATGGATGGGTGGATGGGTGGATGGATGGGTGGATGGATGGATGGATGGATGGATGAATGGATGGATGGATGAGTGGATGGATGGATGGATGGATGAATGGGTGGATGGATGGATGGATGGATGAGTGGATGGGTGAGTGGATCGGTGGGTGATGGATGGTGGAGCAGGTGAGTAGCAGGAGATGCTTCCAGGTCTTTATTCACTGTGGCTGCCGCGTCCTGACCCCTTTCCTTGAAGGACCACAGATATCCCAGTGGGAGCAGGGAGGGGTGGAGCAGGGACTGGGATGGAAGAGGAAGCAGGATCAGCCCCCAAGCTGTGCTGGTGGTGTCTCCATGGCCTTCCTCCCCCCCTCCTTTCTGTCTTTCATCCCCAACCCAGCAGAGAAGAAATGGGATCCCCTTGGGAGCTCATTCCTCTGCCCAGCTGAAGATCCTGGATGGGTTGGAATGATGGGATAACCCTCTGGTGGGGGTGGGAATGTCAGCAGGGCAGCAGTGTGGGCTGGGGGGCTGCTGGGGACCCTGCACCCCAATTTCTGTGGCTTTAGGAGCCCTGAACCCCGGAGTGGGATCCAAGCCTGGGGTCTCCTTTCCATGTCCCTCAACCTGGTCCTTGTGCTGTCCCCCTGCCCTGGTTTGGGGTGGTTGCACGAGGCTCCCAGCAGGTCCCTCTCCCATCTGGGGGGGGTTTGCTCATGGGAGAAGGGCATGGGAATGGGACTTGCCCGTGGGGTGGCCCAGCTGTGCCCAGGGGGGGTTGTGGTGATGGATTTGGGAACGGAGGCTCTGCCCCTCCTGCTCGCCCCGGCTTCCCCGGGGCTGCTGGTGATCCCTGGGCCGTCCCAAAGCCACCCCAAAGCCACCCCAAAGCCACCCCAAAGCCATCCCAAAGCCTCCCCCGCGGGACTGACGCTGCTCGTTGCCCTTGGCAGAGGACGGGAAGGCCCCGAACCCGCACCTGGGGCCGGTGGAGGAGCGGCTGGCACTGCTGGCACTGCGGCACCAGGGGCTGGTGCCCGAGCACGTGGAGACGCGGCGGCTGAGCAGCCCCCTGCAGCCTGGCATCCCTCAGGTGGGAATGGGAATGGGATTGCAGCCCCTGCAGCCTGGCATCCCTCAGGTGGGAATGGGATTGGGATTGCAGCCCCCTGCAGCCTGGCATCCCCCAGGTGGGAATGGGAATGGGATTGCAGCCCCCTGCAGCCTGGCATCCCTCAGGTGGGAATGGGGGCACAGGGATTGCAGCCCCCTGCAGCCTGGCATCCCTCAGGTGGGAATGGGATTGGGATTGCAGCCCCCTGCAGCCTGGCATCCCTCAGGTGGGACTGGGACAGGGGGGACAGATTCCAGCCCCCTGCAGCTGTGCCTCACATTTTGAAATTTATCTGTACCTTTATTTCATTTTAATTTATTTTTATTTTATTTTGTTTTTTTCTTTATTTTATTTTATTTTATTTTATTTTATTTTAATTTTATTTTATTTTATTCTCTTTTATTTTCTTTCATTCTCTTTTATATTATTCTATTTTATTTTATCTTTATTTTACCTTTATTTTGTATTTTTTATACTTTAATTTATTTTATCTCTATTTTATCTTCATTTATTTTATTTTTAATTTTATTTTATTTTATTCTATTTGATTATCTTTATTTTATTTTTATTTTATTTTATATTTTATTTTATTCTATTTTATTCTATACTATTTTATTTTATTCTCTTTTATATAATTCTATTTTATTATCTTTATTTTATTTTTATTTTATTTTATTTTTTTATATTTTATTTTATTCTATTTTATTCTATACTATTTTATTTTATTCTCTTTTATTTTATCTTTTTTTTATTTTATCTTTATTTTATATATGTTTTATTTTATTCTATTCTCTTTTATTCTATAGCATTTTATTTTATTTTATTCTCTTCTATTTTATAGTATTTTTTTTTATTTTATTCTCTTTTATATTATTTTATTTTATCTTTATTTTATTTTTATTTTATATTTTATTTTATTCTCTTTTATTTTATAGTATTTTATTTTATTCTCTTTTATATTATTTTATTTTATCTTTATTTTATTTTTATTTTATATTTTATTTTATTCTCTTTTATTTTATAGTATTTTATTTTATTCTCTTTTATATTATTTTATTTTATCTTTATTTTATTTTTATTTTATATTTTATTTATTCTCTTTTATTTTATAGTATTTTATTTTATTCTCTTTTATATTATTTTATTTTATCTTTATTTTATTTTTATTTTATATTTTATTTTATTATATTCTCTTTTATTTTCTAGTATTTTATTTTATTCTCTTTTATATTATTCTATTTTATTATCTTTATTTTATTCCATTCCATTTGGTTTTATTTTTATTTGTTTTTATTCATTTTTTTACCATTTGAATTTTAATTTTACATTTTCGATGGAAAAGCCGTTTCTGGTCTCCCAGTCCTGGTGCAGAATCCTCCTCCCAGGATCCCTGAGGTTGGAAAAGCCCTCCCAGCCCATGGATCCCCCCTGTGCCCCATCCCCACCCTGTCCCCCAGCCCAGAGCACTGAGTGCCACATCCAGGCCTTCCTGGGACACCTCCAGGGCTGGGGACTCCAAACCTCCCTGGGCAGCCCCTGCCAAGGCCTCACCACCCTTTCCAGGGGGAAATTCCTCCTGATGTCCAACCTGAGCCTCCCCTGGCACAGCTGGAGGCCGTTCCCTCTCCTCCTGTCCCTTGTTCCCTGGGAGCAGAGCCCGAATCCCCCCGGCTCCAACCTCCTCCCAGGGAATTTTAGGGATCCAGAAGGTCCCCCCTGAGCCTCCTTTTCTCCAGGCTGAGCCCCCCCAGCTCCCTTGGATGCTCCTCACAGGACTTCCAATCCATCCCCCCAATAAAATACTTGTAATATCATATTTAAGGACACTTTTCCATGAGGGAATCCTTCCCTCTCATCGAAGGAATTCCGGAGCACGTGGGATTCTCTCTCTCCCCGCTCTGGTTGTCACCGAGGTGATGGAGCTTGGAGGCCCCTCGGGCTTCATGGATTGTTCTCTCCCCGCAGGGAAAGCTGCAGATGTGGGTGGATCTGTTCCCCAAATCCCTGGGGCATCCCGGGCCCCCTTTCAACATCAGCCCCCGCAAAGCCAAGAGGTAACTGGGCACTTCCCGGGGGGGTGATGATCCAGCCCCTTCTCTTTGGGAAGCCGGGAGGGCTTGGAAGTGTTGGCTGGGGTGGGATTCACCTTCCCACGTGGGATCATTGTGGCAGGATCGGCTGCCCGGGTGGGGTGGGACTGAGATTCCCATGTGGGATCATTCCTAGGGAATGACGGCTGGTGGCAGGACCAGCTGCCTGGGTGGGATGGAATTCACCTTCCCACAAGGGATTGTCCCCAGGGAATGATGGCTGGTGGCAGGGCCGGCTGCCCGGGTGGGATGGGATTCACCTTCCCATGTGGGATCATCCCCAGGGAATGATGGCTGGTGGCTGGACCGGCTACCCAGGTGGGATGGGATTCATCTTCCCATGTGGGATCATTCCCAGGGAATGACAGCTCATGGCAGGATTGGCTGCCCGGGTGGGATGGAATTCACCTTCCCATGTGGGATCATTCCCAGGGAATGACAGCTGGTGGCAGGACCAGCTACCTGGGTGGGGTGGGACTGAGGTTCCCATATGGGATCATTCCCAGGGAATGACAGCTCATGGCAGGACCGGCTGCCTGGGTGGGAAGGGACTGAGATTCCCATATGGGATCATCCCCAGGGAATGATGGCTCATGACCGGCTGCCCGGGTGGGAAGGGACTGAGGTTCCCATGTGGGATCATCATTCCCCAGGGAATGATGGCTGGTGGCTGGACCGGCTGCCCAGGTGGGATGGGATTCACCTTCCCACGTGGGATCGTCCCCAGGGAGTGATGGCTCATGACCAGCTGCCCGAGTGGGAAGGGACTGAGATTCCCATGTGGGATCATCCCCAGGGAATGAGGGCTGATGGCAGGACCGGCTGTTTGGGTGGGATGGAGTTCACCTTCCCACGTGGGATCATCCCCAGGGAATGATGGCTCATGACTGGCTGCCCGAGTGGGAAGGGACTGAGGTTCCCATGTGGGATCATTCCCAGGGAATGACAGCTCATGGCAGGACCGGCTGCCTGGGTGGGATGGAATTCACCTTCCCACGTGGGATTGTCCCCAGGGAGTGATGGCTCATGACCGGCTGCCCGGGTGGGGTGGGACTGAGGTTCCCATGTGGGATCATCCCCAGGGAATGATGGCTCATGACCGGCTGCCCGAGTGGGATGGGACTGAGATTCCCATGTGGGATCATCCCCAGGGAATGACAGCTCATGGCAGGATTGGCTGCCCGGGTGGGATGGAATTCACCTTCCCATGTGGGATCATTCCCAGGGAATGGCAGCTGGTGGCAGGACCAGCTGCCTGGGTGGGGTGGGACTGAGGTTCCCATGTGGGATCTTTCCCAGGGAATGACGGATGGTGGCTGGACCGGCTGCCTGGGTGGGATGGGATTGAGGTTCCCATATGGGATCATCTCCAGGAAATGATGGCTCATGACCGGCTGCCCGGGTTGGAAGGGATTCATCTTCCCATGTGGGATTGTCCCCAGGGAATGACAGCTCATGGCAGGATTGGCTGCCCGGGTGGGAAGGGACTGAGGTTCCCATGTGGGATCATCATTCCCCAGGGAATGATGGCTGGTGGCAGGACCGGCTGCCCAGGTGGGATGGGATTCACCTTCCCATGTGGGATCATCCCCAGGGAATGACAGCTCATGGCAGGACCGGCTACCCGGGTGGGAAGGGACTGTTTCCCACCCGCTCACGCTGGCTGTTCCCGGGTTCTCCGGGTTCTCCAGGTTCTACCTGCGCTGCATCATCTGGAACACCAGGGACGTGATCCTGGACGACCTGAGCATCACCGGGGAGAAGATGAGCGACATCTACGTCAAAGGGTCAGTCCTCCCACCCCGGGGAGCCTGGAGTCCGGAGTGGGAACAGCGGGGAAAGGGGGAAAACCGGTCTGGGAGCAACATGGCGGGGGTGGGCACGGATCCTGCTGGGATGGACCTGGATCCTGCTGGGATGGATGTGAATCCTGCTGGGATGAACCACTGCACCTCTCCAATGATGGATCCACCCTCTCTGTGGATGGATCCAAACCTCTCCATGGAGGGATCCAAATCTCTCCATGGATGGACCCAAACCTCTCCATGGATGGATTCAAACCTCTCCATGGATGGATCCACCCTCTCCGTGGATGGATCCACCCCTCTCCATGGATGGATCCACCCCTCTCCATGGATGGATCCAGACCTCTCCATGGATGGATCCACCCCTCTCCAGACATGGATCCATCCTCTCCCTGGAGGGATCCAAACCTCTCCATGGATGGATCCAAACTTCTCCACGGAGGGATCCAAATCTCTCCGCGAATGGATCCACCCTGTCCATGGATGAATGCACCCTCTCCATGGACGGATCCAAACCTCTCCATGGACGGATCCAGACCTCTCCATGGATGGATCCAAACCTCTCCAATAATATATCCACCTCTCTCCATGGATAGCTCTAAACCTCTATAGCTATGGATCCCCCTCTCCATGGATGGATTCAACCTCTCCACAGAGGTATCCACCCCCCTCCAGACATGGATCCATCCTCTCCCTGGAGGGATCCAAACCTCTCCATGTATGGATCCACCTGTCTCCAACTATGGATCCACCCTCTCCGTGGATGGATCCAAACCTCTCCATGGACAGATCCATTTTTTTGGAAGGCACGTCCCCACTGGGCTCAGAACTGCTCGAAGACGTCATTTTTCTTTGGAATTCTTGGATGCTCCCATGACAATAGGGACCTGTAGAGACCTAAGAGTGGGGAGCACCTGGGAAACCCTGGAAAGGGGAGTAAAACCTCCAGCAGTTGCAGAACTCAGCTGGGAAAAATGAATCCCAGCAGGGCTGAGGGGAACATCCCATTTCCCGCTCGCGTCCTTTGCGCCGGGAACTCCCGAATCCTCGGCGCGTTCCCGGTTTTCCATGGGCTCTGTCTGTGCTTTGCAGGTGGCTGGTGGGGCACGAGGAGAACAAGCAGAAGACAGACGTGCACTACAGGTCCATGGGGGGAGAGGGCAACTTCAACTGGAGGTTCGTCTTCCCCTTTGACTACCTGCCGGCCGAGCAGATGTGCCACGTGGCGAAGAAGGTGAGCGGCCTGCAGGGAGGGATTCCTGCCTTCCCCTGGGAATTCCGGGGTGGAATTGGCGTCTGGGACCTTCGCAGCCGGAGCTGTGCGAGGCTCAGCTTTGCCATGGTGTTGTTTGAACCTCCCGTTGTGGGAAAAGGATCCACGTTGGTGGGGTCAGAGTTAGAGGTGGGTTTGTGGGAGGGGTTTGGAGAGGTGGATCTGCCCAGGAAAGACCCCTCTGGGCTGGGCAAGGATGGATGTTGGTGCAGTGGTGGCCAAGTGCTCTCCAGGTGAACTTCCAGGGTGGCTTGGTTGGTCTGGAGAGGGCGTTCCCATGGGGATGCTTGGGTGGGAACCTCTGGCCTCCCCCATGGAATCGTGGATGTCTTCCTGTGCAAGAACTTCCCAGACGGGCTAAGGAGGAGGGAAAGGAAGGAGCTGCCTCCAAATTCCTGAGGGGATCACGGGTTGGGATGTACCACTGATGGGAAGAAAAGCTTTGGTTTGGGGTTCAGGGGGAAGATTGGTCTACTAGGGAGTTCCTCTCTTGGGAAGGTACAAATGGATGTGATTCCTCCACCTCTTATTGCTCCTGGTGTTCCTTGGATCACTTGGTGCAACAGGGTGATCAAATGTGAGAATTTCATGGAGGGAAGGAAACAGGGATTGAATTGGGGTGTGTGGGATAATGCCAGTGAAAACAGTGGGGGAAATTAGGGAAAATTGGACACAGAACGCTGCAGGAGGAGGAGATCTATTCCCTCTAAATTTTCTGCTCCTCACCTGGAGTTTAGGAGGATTAAAGGAGTAAGAGGAGTGGGATTCTAGTGGAATGTACTGATCCCACGGCAGGGGATTGGGGTTGGATGATCTTTAAGGTCCCTTCCAACCCAAAGCATTCCATGAGGCATTCCAGGGTTGTTGGGGTGTGTGGGGTGTGGGCAGCAGGGACAGTCCTGCCTTCCCACATTTGGTCCTGCTTGTGACACCTCCCTGGAGGCTCCAGCTCCAGCCACCTGAGCCTTCATGCCATGAGGAAGGTGTGATTCCATCCCATCAGGAGGAATTTCCTCCTGGAAAGGGTGGTCAGGCCTTGGCAGGGGCTGCCCAGGGAGGTTTGGAGTGCCCAGCCCTGGAGGTGTCCCAGGAATGACAGGAGGTGGCACTCAGTGCTCTGGGCTGGGGGACAGGGTGGGCATCAGGCACAGGGGGCACTCGGTGACCTTGGAGGGCTTTTCCAACCTAAATGATCCCAGAATTCTGTGATCCCGTGATCTCTGCTCCCTCCCTGGCTCCTGAGAGCTCAACCTCATGGAGTGAGTGTTGCCCAAACGTCCCTGTTGCACTGGAATTGTCCCCCAAACCTGCTGGGACCCCCCATCCCACCTGATTTTGGGCGGCCTGGCTTGGAAAAACCCCCGAGCCAATGCCCCATTCCTGCCAATGCCCCATCCCAGACACTCCAGTCCCCCATCCCTGCCAATACCCCGTCCCAGACACTCCAGTCCCCCATCCCAGCCACTCCAGTCCCCCATCCCAGACACTCCAATCCCCCATCCCAACCACTCCAATCCCCCATCCCAGCCAATCCCCCATCCCAACCACTCCAATCCCCCATCCCAACCACTCCAATCCCCCATCCCAACCACTCTAACCCCTCATCCCAGCCACTCCAGTCCCCCATCCCAGCCAATCCCCCATCCCAACCACTCCAATCCCCCATCCAAGTCACTCCAATCCCCCATCCCAACCACTCTAACCCCTCATCCCAGCCACTCCAGTCCCCCATCCCAGCCAATCCCCCATCCCAGCCACTCCAACCTCCCATCCCAACCACTCCAATCCCCCATCCCAGCCACTCCAGTCCCCCATCCCAGACACTCCAATCCCCCATCCCAACCACTCCAATCCCCCATCCCAGCCAATCCCCCATCCCAGCCACTCCAATCCCCCATCCCAACCACTCTAATCCCCCATCCCAGTCACTCCAATCCCCCATCCCAGCCACTCTAACCCCTCATCCCAGCCACTCCAATCCCCCATCCCAGCCAATCCCCCATCCCAGCCACTCCAATCCCTCATCCCAGACACTCCAATGCCCCATCCCAACCACTCCAATCCCCCATCCCAGCCACGCCAAACCCCCCATCCCAGCCACTCCAACCCCCCAACCCAGCCACTCCAACCCCCCATCCCAGCCACTCCAATCCCCCATCCCAGCCACTCCAATCCCCCATCCCAGCCACTCCAACCCCCCATCCCAGCCACTCCAACCCCCCATCCCAGCCACTCCAATCCCCATCCCAGCCACTCCCCAGCTCCCAGAGGGGCCTCTCTAGGGCAGACAAGAATCCCAGCCGTGCCCATTTCACGCCTCACGTTCCCCAAACCCCGGGAACGGCGCGTTCCACATCCAATTATCCCCCTCTGGAAAAGCCAAGCCCTCCCCCTATAAACCCTTTAAGCAAATCCATCCCACTGTGCCGGGATTTGCTTCCCCCTCCCAGCACATGGCTCCGAAAATAAACAGCTTGTAAAAGGCCCCTGGCAAGGCAGGACTAATGAAGGCAAAGCCGGGTTTGTGTCCGGGGGCCTGGGTTTGATCTCCCCGGGTGCTGTTTGAACTCCCCCTTCATTAAAAGCGCTGCTGGAAGAGCCCCTGGCTGGAAATTCGGGCCCTGGAAGTTGGAATTTAAATCAAAACCGCCCCCGGGGGCGAAGTGGGAGCTGCTCAAAGGCACCTGCACCCGGCTGGGGTTGGATCTCCCAGAGATTCCCAACCTCTCCTCTCTGTTTGCTCCCAGCTGGGGTTGGATCTCCCAGAGATTCCCAACCTCTCCTCTCTGTTTGCTCCCAGCTGGGGTTGGATCTCCCAGGGATTCCCAACCTCTCCCCTCTGTTTGCACCTGGCTGGGGTTGGATCTCCCAGGGATTCCCAGCCTGTCCCTGCTGTTTGCTCCCGGCTGGGGTTGGATCTCCCAGGGATTCCCAGCGAAGAATTCCTTCCCAACATCCCACCCAAATCTCCCCTTTTCCAATGTGAAGCCATTCCCTGTGTCCTGTCCCTCCCTTCCTTGTCCCCAGTCCCTCTCCAGCTCTCCTGGAGCCCCTTCAGGCCCTGCCAGGGGCTCTCAGCTCTCCCTGGAGCCTTCTCTTCCCCAGGGGAACCCCCCCAGCTCTCCCAGCCTGGCTCCAGAGCAGAGGGGTTCCAGAATCCTGGAATGGGTTGGGTTGGAAAGGATTTTAAAGGCCATTAATTTCCACCCCCATGGGCAGGGACACCTTCCACCAGCCCAGGTTGCTCCAACCTGGCCTTGGACACTTCCAGGGATCCAGGAGCAGCCACAGCTTCTCTGGGAATTCCATCCCAGCCCCACCCCCCCCACACAGGGAAGAATTCCTCCCCAGTATCCCACTCAAATCTCCGTTTTTCCAGTTTGAAGCCATTCCCTGTGTCCTGACCCTCCATCCCTTGTCCCAGGTCCCTCTCCAGCTCTCCAAGTGTCCCTAAAATTTGATGATCCAACCATCCCCCAGCCCTGAGCATGTCCCCAAGTGCCACATCCACAGGGCTGTTAAATCCCACAGGGATGGGAACTCCCCCCCAGCCAGGGCTGGACAATCCTTCCCAGGAGGGAGTTTTCCCAAAATCCAACCTAAACCTGAAGTTTCAGCTTTAGATCCCCGGGGCTGAGCCTGGCAGGTCCCAGCTCTTGCAGGGATATTGGATGGTCCTGGCACAGCCCCGAGGGCAATCCCAGCTCGGCTGGATGGGAATCTCCGGGCACAGGGAGGGCTCAGCCCCCTCATCCCGCGGGCACCGGGAGCTGGGAAAGGCTGGAATTCATTGGGAATGTTCGGCTGCACGTCCTGGTTCCAGCAGCAGCCGAGTGCAGCTGCCAGGGCTGAGCTCAGGAGGGTGTTTAGGGCAGGAAAGGGTTGGCAGGGAATGTCAGAGGGGATGGAATGGGCTGGTGCCGTGTCCGGGTCTGGGACCATCGTGGCCAGAAGGACACAGAGGGGCTGGAGCGTGTGGAGGGAAGAGAATGGAGTTGGGAAAGGGGCTGGAGCAGCAGGAGAGGCTGAGGGAGCTGGGGGGGCTCAGCCTGGAGAAAAGGAGGCTCAGGGGGCACCTTCTGGATCCCTAAAATTCCCTGGAAGGAGGTTGGAGCCGGGGGAAATCGGGCTCTGCTGCCAGGGAATAAGGGACAGGAGGAGAGGGAACGGCCTCCAGCTGTGCCAGGGGAAGCTCAGGTTGGACAGGAGGAGGAATTTCCTCCTGGAAAGGGTGGTGAGGCTTTGGCAGGGGCTGCCCAGGGAGGTTTGGAGTGCCCAGCCCTGGAGGTGTCCCAGGAAGGCCTGGCTGTGGCACTCAGTGCTCTGGGCTGGGGGACAAGGGGGGCATCAAGCACAGGGGGGATCCATGGGCTGGGAGGGCTTTTCCAACCTCAGGCATCCTGGGAGCTCCAGGGAGAGTCTCCTGCCTGTCCAGCTGCTCCGGGATGAGGGACCTGCTGCTCTCACAGGCTGAAGCGGGACCAGATTTCTGGGTGCAAACCCCCCGGGGCCTCCTGCCTTCCCAAAAATCCAGTTCTCTCCTTGCTCTGTATCCCATAGCACAAAAGCAGCCCAGCAGAAACGCAGCCCTGTCAACACTTTGCCGGGAACAGGAGCGGGTTTTTCCCTCCGGGTTTTCCCCTCCTCCCCTCTGCTTTATTCACGACCGTAAAACATCCCCCAGCCTCCCCTCTGCCCATCTCTCCCCCCTCCTGACTGCAGAACAACCCCCCCAAACAAACAATAATTCCAGCCCCTTCCTCTGCCCAGGGCTGGGAAATCAATCTCTGGCCGTGGGTTGTTTTTTGGGGGATTTCAGAGCTCGGTTTGATCCCGGAGGGAATTTTACGTTTAATCGCGGAGTGAATTTTCCGCCGCCTCCGAAGGGACCCGTCCACCTCCCCCGGCCTGGAATTACCCCTTCCCACCCTACCCTTCCCCCAGCCCTGCCTCTCCCTGTCCCCACTTCCCAGGGCTCTGGGCAGGGCAGTTTTGTCACCAGCCAAACTCCATTTACGGGGTTTTCCACGACAAAAAGGGTCCGGGCTGTAGGGGTGGTGCCGCTGTGGGATGTGCTCCCAGTTGCCCCCTGGAAGGGGTGGGATCCCCCCGGGAGTGACCCTTGGTCAGGCAGGGAGGCCCTGGGAAGGCAGGAGGTTGTTGTGAGGGGTGGGAGCAGTGCTGGGATGAAGGGGGTGCAGGGAGGATCCAAGGGGGTGGGGTTTGTTCCCATTGAGGGTGGACAAATCCTTGGATCTTGCAGTGGGAAGGGGGGAAGGTGGAAAGCCAAGTCCTGTGGGTTTTGCAGCAATTCCTTGGTAAGTCATGGAATGGGTTGAGTGGGAAGGGACCTTAAAGATCATCTCATTCCACCCCTGCCATGGGCAGGGACACCTTCCACCAGCCCAGGTTGCTCCAACCTGGCCTTGGACACTTCCAGGGATCCAGAGAGAACCACAACTTCTCTGGGAAATTCATTCCAGGGCCTCCCCACCCTCACAGCCAGGAATTCCTTCCCAATATCCCACCCAAATTTCCTCTTTTCCAGTTTGAAGCCATTCCCTGTGTCCTGTCCCTCCCTGCCTTGTCCCCAGTCCCTCTCCAGCTCTCCTGGAGCCCCTTCAGGCCCTGCCAGGGGCTCTCAGCTCTCCCTGGAGCCTTCTCTTCTCCAGGGGAACCCCCCCAGCTCTCCCAGCCTGGCTCCAGAGCAGAGGGGCTCCAGAATCCTGGAATGGTTTGGGTGGGAAGGGACCTTAAATCCCATCCAGTGCCACCCCTGCCCTGGGCAGGGACACCTCCCACTCTCCCAGGTTGCTCCCACCTGGCCTTGGACACTCCCAGGGCTCCAGGGGCAGTTTGGTCCAAGCTTCCCCTTGTTCCAGTGGAAGGTGTCCCTGCCCATGGCAGGGGTTGGAACGAGATGGTCTTTAAGGTCCTTCCCACCCAAACCATTCCAGGATTCTGTGAGGTTTCCCCCTCTCCCAAACCAGGAGCAGATGTCCCCATCAGGGGAACAAAACCCCTTGGAGATGGGAATTCTTCCACCTCCCAGACCCCACATGGACCTTTCCAACCCCCGGTGAGATCATCCCACCACCTTTAGCCATGGATACATATTCCCTTGGGATCTCTCCCCTGGGTGACTGACACCCCTCCTGCCACGAAGGCCCCGATATCTGGGAACGGGAAGAATCACCAGAAACTCTTCCCCTTCCCTTTGGAGCAGCTTTAATTTCCAAGGACTGGGAAAGCTGGAAAAACCGGGAAAACATCCCCCTCCCAAGCACCCCCCTTGGCAAAAACCTCCCTGCTGACATCCAGTGCCATCAGCACAGGGGGGACACAGGGAGCTTTTCGTCGCCTTCATTTCGCGTTTCTGGATTCTAAAATATTTAAAGCCCGGGGATAAAACGCTCTGGTGCAAAATTCCTGGCCCGTTTTCCCAGAGCTCCAGTGAAACCCAACCAGCCAGGGGGAGCTTGGGAAGGGAAACCAGTTCCAGGGGGATTTAAGCTCCCACAGCCTCCCAGCTGGAATATTTATGTCCTCCTGGAGCAGGACACGTCTTCCCCCCTTTCTTGTTTAATCTTGGCCCGTGGAATGAATCCGAGTTGTAGCCACTGCCGTGGGTTTGTGGGGTCAGGGATAGTGCTGGAGGTGCCTGGGTTTAATTAAATCTGCTCCTTTCTGACACTTCCACGGTGCAGGAGCGTGGAAGGAGGAATTGCCACCAGGATACCCCTGGGAGGGGGGGTCAGGAATCCCAAGATGACTCTGCCTCCTCTTTGCAGGGCCAGGAATGACAAACCCTCGCTCTGGGAGTGCTTTGGGCTCCCTCCTTCTGTCCTGATGCTCCTTTTTGGGCATCAGGAGGAATTTCCTCCTGGAAAGGGTGGTCAGGCCTTGGAAAGGGCTGCCCAGGGACTGGGGACAAGGGATGGAGGGGCAGGACACAGGGAATGGCTTCCCAGTGCCAGAGGGCAGGGAGAGATGGGATATTGGGAAGGAATTCCTGGCTGGGAGGGTGGGGAGGCCCTGGAATGAATTTCCCAGAGAAGTTGTGGCTCTCTCTGGATCCCTGGAAGTGTCCAAGGCCTGGTTGGAACAACCTGGATTTAAGGTCCCTTCTGACATGAACAATTCCATAATTCCATGTTTCTGACAGCTCTGAGTCTCTCCTTTCTTGAACTTAGATACAAATAAGGTAACAAATATCATGGAATTACAGGATGGTTTGGGTGGGAAGGGACCTTAAAGCCCATCCCATCCCATCCCATCCCATCCCATCCCATCTCATCCCATCCCATCCCATCCCATCCCACCCCACCCCACCTTCCCCCAGCCCAGGTTGCTCCCAGCCCCGTCCAACCTGGTCTTGGACACTTCCAGGGATCCAGGGGCATTCAATAAATTTGGGAAGCAGGTGTCCAGCTTGGCAGCCCGGTGTGATAAATCCCAGGATACCACGTCCAAGTCCACCTCTGACCTGGGGGATCCAGGGGGATCCAGGCTGTGCAGGGGAGAGGAGAAGGGAAGGGATGTGCTGGAATTGTCTGCCAGAGGTGCTGATGGAAGTGTTCATCCTCTATTTTCCCGTGAATTAAGAGGAAGGGGGGGTTTGGCAGCCCTGGCACTCAGCACTCGCTGCCTCTTCGCCTTGGAGAGCCACCAGTCCTTGCTGGAATTGTGGGGATACGGTGCTGTCTCTCCAAAGGATAAATATTGTCAGTAAATGAAGGGATGAACTGGTGATAACTCCCCTTCCAGAGGCATCCTGGCTTTCCCATGGAGCATCCAGGAGCTGCCCAAAGCCAGGGGTCCTGTGGCTCCAGCCCTGCAGAGCCAGGGCAGGACACACCAGGAGTGCCAGGATTTCCACGGGAAGGCAGGAACCACTTCCTCTAACAATCCTTTTGTTTCCCTTGGTTTTCTCTCCCGGTGGGATTTTAGGAGCATTTCTGGAGCTTGGACAAGACAGAAAACAAGATCCCACCTCAGCTGATCCTCCAGATCTGGGACAACGACAAGTTCTCCTTCGACGACTATTTGGGTGAGCTGGGGGAGGTTTTTGGCTCCATCCCTCCCGGGGCAGCAGGAAGGGAAAAATTCCTGGAAAATGGTGCCTGGAAAAGCCGGGGCTGTCCCTGGATCCCTGGAAGTGTCCAAGGCTGGGTTGGATGGGGCTTGGAGCAACCTGGACTGGTGGAAGGTGTCCCTGCCCAGGGCAGGGGGTGGAACTGGATGGGATTTAAGGTCCCTTCCAACCCAAACCATTCCAGGATTCTGGATCCCTCTGCTCTGGAGCCAGGCTGGGAGAGCTGGGGGGGTTCCCCTGGAGAAGAGAAGGCTCCAGGGAGAGCTGAGAGCCCCTGGCAGGGCCTAAAGGGGCTCCAGGAGAGCTGGAGAGGGACTGGGGACAAGGGAGGGAGGGACAGGACACAGGGAATGGCTTCCCAGTGCCAGAGGGCAGGGATAGATGGGATATTGGGAAGGAATTGCTGGCTGGGAGGGTGGGGAGGCCCTGGAATGAATTTCCCAGAGAAGCTGTGGCTGCCCCTGGATCCCTGGGAGTGTCCAAGGCCAGGTTGGACAGGGCTTGGAGCAGTCTGTTCTAGAGGAGGTTGTGGTTTGGAGCTGGGGGGGTCTGGGTGGCCCAAACTCCCTGAGATCAGGAAGGTGCCACAAGGAAAGAGCCCTCAGGGAAAGAGGCCACGTTTTCAAGGACCTTTAACACTGAGCTGTCCCACCTGTGACATTCCTCCTTGCAGGCTCCATCCAGATGGATCTCAACAGGATGCCCAAACCTGCCAAGACGGCCGAGAAGTGCTCCCTGGAGCTGGTGGACGACACCCTGTCCTCCAGCCACTTCGTGTCCCTCTTCGAGCAGAAAACTGTCAAGGGCTGGTGGCCCTGTGGGGCTGAGCAGGACCACAAGAAGATCCTGGCGGTGAGGAGGCCCCTCCACGTGTTCCCACGGGATTCACTCCAAATTCCCATCCCTGGAAGTGTCCAAGGCCAGGCTGGACGGGGCTCGGAGCAGCCTGGGCTGGTGGGAGGTGTGGCTGCCCGTGGCAGGGGGTGGGACTCCACATCTGCACGGTCTGGGATGGGATGATCCTTCTGGGAATGGATCCCAAAGCATTCCAGGATTCCCTGGGAGCTTTGAGGAGGGAGGTGTCCGGGCCGAGCACCCGCGGGACGTCACGGTCAGGGCACCAAATGAAGTTTGGGGCTGTGACTTTTCCCTCTGTTGGTTGGGGTGGATGTTTGCCAGCTCCGCGCAGATTCCTCAGGAGGGATCGCTTGGTTTGTGGGTGTTTTTTTTTTTTTGGGCTGTGGATTTTGGGATGTGCCACCGAACCTGGCTCTGTGTCAGGCCTGTTCCCGATGATCTCGTGTCACGAGGAGCACCAGGGAAAGGCTCCAGGTGTCCCAGTGACACGTGGAAAAGTGTCCTGTCCGAGGGTTTGGTGGTGCTTCCGTCCAAGTAAAGGAGTCCAGGCTGTGAATGGAGTCATTCCACAAAAAAAAAAAACCCTCCTGAGGTGGGTTCAGGGAAATCAGGAATCAGGGAATCAGGAAAGGCTGGACTCAGTGCCGTGGTCTGGTTGGCAAGGTGGTGGTCGGTCACAGGCTGGACTCGATGATCCTGGAGGTCTTTTCCAACCTCAGTGGTTCTGTAGTTTCCCAAACTTGGGCGTCAGTGACATTTGGGATCTCCTGGAGGATCCCCCTTGGCCCGTTGAGGGATCTCTGGACTCTCCCCGATTTCCTCCTGGGTGGTTTCTGGGCTTTGCTAAAAGTGGATTTTCTTCCCCCAATCTGTGTTTTCCACCCGTTTCTCCCCCCTGCCCTCTTTTTTGGGGTTCTGAGTGTGTTTTGTTCGTGTCCCCCCCCAGGGCAAACTGGAGATGACCCTGGAGATCGTGGCGGAGCAGGAGCACGAGGAGCGCCCGGCTGGGATGGGGAGGGACGAGCCCAACATGAATCCCAGGCTGGAGGAGCCCAAGTGAGCCCATCCCGAGGGGAAAAGCAACCCCCGGGGCACGGAGAGCTCGGGGAGCAACCGGGAATTCGGGGGGCCCAGTTGGAGGGGACTGGGATTGTACTGGGGTGGGCTCTGTTCTCCACCGGAGTGGGAAGGGAGACAGTCCAGGGAGGACTTGGTGGGACATTCCCAGAGGGCTGGAGGAGCTGGGACAGTCAAAGGGCGTCAGGAGGGTGATCTGGACCGCCAAGAGGGACACTGGTGGGACATTCCCAGAGGGATGGAGGAGCTGGGACAGTCCAGGGGGGTCAGGAGGGTGATCTGGAGCACCAAGAGGGACATTGGTGGAACATTCTCAGAGGGATGAAGGAGCTGAGATGGTCCAGGAGGGATGGGAGTCTGGTTTGGACCACCAGGAGGGATGTTGGTGAGACATTCCCAGAGGGATGGAGGAGCTGGGACAGTCGAGGAGGGATGGGAAGCTGTTCTGGAGCACCAAGGAGGATATTGGGACATTCCCAGAGGGCTGGAGGAGCTGGGACAGTCCAGGAGTGGTGGGAAGCTGGTTTTGACCACCAAGAGGGACACTGGTGGGACATTCCCAGAGGGGTGGAGGAACTGGGACAGTCCAGGAGGAATAGGGAGCTGTTCTGGAGCACCAGGGAGGATATTGGTGGGACATTCCCAGAGGAATGGAGGGGCTGGAAAAGTCCAGGAGTGGTGGGAAGCTGGTTTTGACCACCAAGAGGGGCTTGGTGGGACATTCCCAGAGAGGTAGAGGAGCTGGGACAGTCCAGGAGGGTCAGGAGGGTGATCTGGACCACCAAGGAGGACTTTGGTGGGACATTCCCAGAGGGCTGGAGGAGCTGGGACAGTCCAGGAGGGATGGGAAGCTGTTCTGGAGCTCCAAGGAGGTTATTGGGACATTCCCAGAGGGCTGGAGGAACTGGGACAGTCAGAGGGGGTCAGGAGGGTGATCTGGAGCACCAAGGAGGACTTTGGTGGGACATTCCCAGAGAAATGGAGGAGCTGGGACAGTCCAGGAGGGATGGGAAACTGTTCTGGAGCACCAGGGAGGATATTGGTGGGACATTTCCAGAGGGATGGAGGAGCTGAGACCGTCCAAGAGGGATGGGAAGCTGGTTTGGACCACCAAGAGGGACATGAGTGGTTCATTCCCAGAGGGATGTGGGTTTTCAGGCCACACTGCTGGGATTGGGGATCCGGGAGGGCGAAGCTCTGACGTGACCTGAACTTTTCCCGGCTCCAGGCGCCCGGAAACCTCCTTCCTGTGGTTCACCTCCCCCTACAAGACCCTCAAGTACATCCTGTGGAGGAGGTACAAGTGGATGCTGATCCTGCTCATCCTCCTCTTCATCCTGCTGCTCTTCCTGGGGATCTTCGTCTACGCCTTCCCGGTACGGAGCGGGCTGGGGCAAGGCTGGGAGAGATCCCTCGGGATGGGGAGGATGGTTCCAGGGCAGGGGGCTGGAAAAACCCAGGGCTGCTCCCTGAGGAACAGCCTGGGGGATCGTGGGGGTCAAAAGGTGGCTTGGTTTTGGGTCGTTCCTGAGAAGGACACGGAGGGGCTGGAGCGTGTCCAGGGAATGGAGCTGGGAAAGGGGCTGGAGCAGCAGGAGGGGCTGAGGGAGCTGGGGGGGCTCAGCCTGGAGAAAAGGAGGCTCAGGGGGGACCTTCTGGATCCCTAAAATTCCCTGGAAGGAGGTTGGAGCCTCAGGGGTCGGGGATAAGTGACAGGAGGCAGAGGGAACGGCCTCCAGCTGTGCCAGGGGAGGGTGAGGTTGGACATCAGGAGGAATTTCCTCCTGGAAAAGGTGGTCAGGCCTTGGAAGGGGCTGCCCAGGGAGGGGGTGGAGTCCCCAGCCCTGGGGGGATTTAAGATCCCTGTGGATGTGGCACTTGGGGACATGGTCGGGGGTGGCCTGGGCAGTGCTGGGGGAGGGTTGGACTCCATGATCCCAAAGGGCTTTTCCAGCCTAAACCATTCCATCCCAGACTCCTTCTGCAGGCTGAGCCCAAGGTTCTGCCCTCTCTGTGTCAATGTTTCCAATGGGAGTCACTCCTCCATGGGGTCAGTCCTTCAGGAACTGCTCCAGGTCCTTCCATGGGGTCAGTCCCTCAGGAACTGCTCCAGGTCCCTTTCCAGGGGCTCAGTCCCACAGGAACTGCTCCAGTGGGGATCCCTTCCATGGGCTCATTCCTTCAGGAACTGCTCCAAATAGGATCCCTTCCATGGATCATTCCCTCAGGAACTGCTCCAGGTCCCTTTCCATGGGCTCAGTCCTTCAGGAACTGCTCCAGGTCCCTTTCTATGGGGTCATTCCCTCAGGAACTGCTGCAGAGGGGATCCCTTCCATGGGGTCATTCCTTAGGAACTGCTCCAGTGGGATCCCTTCCATGGGGTCATTCCTTAGGAACTGCTCCAGTGGGATCCCTTCCATGGGGTCATTCCTTAGGAACTGCTCCAGGTCCCTTTCCATGGGGTCATTCCCTCAGGAACTGCTCCAGGTCCCTTTCCATGGGCTCATTCCCTCAGGAACTGCTCCAGTGGGGGTCCTTTCCATGGGATCATTCCCTCAGGAACTGCTCCAGGTCCCTTTCCTTGGGCTCCTTCTTTCAGGAACTGCTCCAGAAGGGATCCCTTCCATGGGGTCATTCCTTAGGAACTGCTCCAGAGGGGATCCCTTCCATGGGATCATTCCCTCAGGAACTGCTCCAGAGGGGATCCCTTCCATAGGGTCATTCCTTCAGGAACTGCTCCAGTAGGAATCCTTTCCATGGGCTCATTCCTTCAGGAACTGCTCCAGAGGGGATCCCTTCCATGGGGTCATTCCTTAGGAACTGCTCCAGGTCCCTTTCCATGGGGTCATTCCCTCAGGAACTGTTTCAGGTCCCTTTCCATGGGCTCATTCTTTCAGGAACTGCTCCAGAGGGGATCCCTTCCATGGGATCATTCCTTAGGAACTGCTCCAGTGGGATCCCTTCCATGGGCTCAGCCTAACAATGCTGAGGTTCATTAAAGGTCTCCAGGAGGTTGGAGCAGCTGCTGTTGGGGATCTCCTCAGTTTGGTGGGAGCAGAACTGGCAACCCAAGGATTTTAGGGTGCTGAGCAGCGGGAACAAGCGGAGTCAGGAACTGTTTAAAGCTGGAGCAGTTCCTGGGATGTGGGGAAGGCCCATCCCGTGCTCTCAGAGCTCAGAGCACGTCCCACAGGGGCTGCAGTCGGGGGGAGGGAGGGTTGGCACCTCATTCCTCACCCAGGGGGCTCCTTTGTGCCCCTGGCAGAACCAAATAAATCAGGGGCAGAGCCCTGAGCTGCCAGTTTGGCTCTGGAGGGATTTCTGCAGCCTCCTCTGTTTCCCCAGCGCTGGGATAATTCCAAGCAGGGCTCTTGGAAGCTTTTCCCTCCTCTCTGGCTGATAAGGAAAAACAACCCCCCTCTTTTTTTTTTTTTTCCCAGCGCGTCACAAATTCTGCCACTTTTAGCTGATGGTTTTATTATTTTATTTTTTATTTTATTTCAGTCAAAAGCCTCATTGGGGGAATTTGTAATTTATCCCTGGGAGAGGATGGAGCTGCTCCTGTGGAAAAGTGAGGGGGGGGATTTCTCCTCATGGTTGTAATGGCTTTCAGATGATTGGAATTCGTGCAGGGGGGTTGTTCCCATGGAGGAAAAGGGGTTGGAATTAGGTCATGGCTCTCCCCTTTTCTCCATCCCCATATCCGTGGGAAGGGCTGGGATTCTCCTGCTGGAGAAAGGATCCTGGAGGTGTTAAATTAAGGAGGAAAAAGTGGAGATACTTGGAGAAATTCCTGGAGATTCCTGGTAGTGGGATGGCCCTGGTTGGTTCCAGACAGTCCCCAAAGCTGCTCCATCCCTGCCCTTGTTCCCATGGAGAAAAAGTGGTTGGAATTAGGTCATGGCTCTCCCCATTTCTCCATCCCCATATCCATGGGAAGGGCTGGGATTCTCCTGCTGGAGAAATGATCCTGGAGGTGTTAAATTAAGGAGGAAATTATGGTGGAAGTGGAGATTTGGATACTCAGAGGAATTCCTGGAGATTCCTGGTAGTGGGATGGTCCTGGTTGGTTCCAGACAACCCCCCAAAGCTGCTCCATCCCTGCCCTTCCCAGCTGGACAAGGGAAAGTAGAACTGAGGTCCATGGGATGGGATAAGGGCAGGGAGGGATTCCTTCAGGAACTGCTCCAATGTGGGTCACTCTTCCATGGGGTCAGTCCCTCAGGAACTGCTCCAGATCCCTTCCGTGGGGTCAGTCCTTCAGGAATTGCTCCAATGGGATCCCTTCCATGGGATCAGTCCCTCAGGAACTGCTCCAACCTGGGTCATTCCTTCAGGAACTGTTCCAGTGTGGATCAGTCCCTCAGGAACTGCTCCAGGTCCCTTTCCATGGGTCATTCCTTCAGGAACTGCTCCAGGTCTCTTTCCATGGGGTCAGTCCTTCAGGAACTGCTCCAGGTCCCTTCCATGGGCTCAGTCCCTCAGGAACTGCTCCAGTGGGGATCCCTTCCATGGGGTCATTCCTCCAGGAACTGCTCCAATGTGGGTCCCTTTCCATGGGGTCAGTCCTTCAGGAATTGCTCCAGGATGGGTCCCTTCCATGGGGTCATTCCTCCAGGAACTGTTCCAGTGTGGATCAGTCCCTCAGGAACTGCTCCAGGTCCCTTTCCATGGGGTCATTCCTTCAGGAACTTCTCCAGGGTGTGTCACTCCCTCAGGAACTGCTCCAGCTCCATTCCACGGGGTCATTCCTCCAGGAACTGCTCCAACATGGGTCCTCCACAGGGTCCCAAGTCCCCCCCTGCCCAGACCTGCCCACACCTCCCCCTCACACCCCCCTGCACGTCCAGGAGCAGCAGTGGAGCCTCCCTGACCCCGGCCTGCTCCGTGTTTCCCTGAGATCCGAGCGCTCATTCCAGCGGTGTCCCACAGACCCGGCGTGGGCAGGAGGAAGGAACCCCAGGAACTATAAATATTGCTTTCCACCCAGCACTCCTCGGGATCTCTCCCTGTTTTCTGGTTTAAAGGCCGGGTCGAGTTTCCCCCCGGGCAGTTTTCGGAGCTATTTTGGAAAAGCTCATGGAATTCCTCCAGCTTTGTGTCTTTGGCCTCGTTCCCCGGAATGTCTGAGGTCGCTGTGTCTCTGCAGGGATTGAGTTCCTTTCCCCTTCCATCAGGGACTAAATTTAGGGATGGTTTGCTCCTCCGAAGGATCCCCCAGGCATCCCGACCTTTGGGAGGGTTCGCCGTTAATCCCTGGTTAAAGACATGGAAAACCAATCCCTCCCCTCTCTGTGTCCATGTTTCCAGTGGGGGTCACTCCTCCATGGGGTCAGTCCTTCAGGAACTGCTCCAGGGTGGGTCCCTTTCCATGGGGTCAGTTCCTTCACTCAGTCCTTCAGGAACTGCTGCAGGTCCCTTTCCATGGGATCAGTCCCTCAGGAACTGCTCCAGAGGGGATCCCTTCCATGGGGTCAGTCCCTCAAGAACTGCTCCAGGTCCCTTTCCATGGGCTCAATCCCTCAGGAACTGCTCCAGTGGGGATCCCTTCCATGGGGTCATTCCTTCAGGAACTGCCCCAAAGGGAATCCCTTCCATGGGCTCAGTCCCACAGGAACTGCTCCAGAGGGGATCCCTTCCATGGGATCAGTCCCTCAAGAACTGCTCCAGGTCCCTTTCCATGGGGTCAGTCCCACAGGAACTGCTCCAGAGGGGATCCCTTCCATGGAGTCATTCCTTAGGAACTGCTCCAGGGTGGATCCCTTCCATGGGGTCATTCCTTAGGAATTGCTCCAGTGGGGATCCCTGCCATGGGGTCAGTCCCACAGGAACTGCTCCAATGTGGGTCCCTTCCATGGGGTCATTCCCTCAGGAACTGCTCTAGAGGGGATCCTTTCCATGGGCTCAGTCCTTCAGGAATTGCTCCAGTGGGGATTCCTTCCATGGGGTCATTCCTTAGGAATTGCTCCAGTGGGGATCCCTTCCATGGGGTCAGTCCCTCAAGAACTGCTCCAGGTCCCTTTCCATGGGCTCAGTCCCTCAGGAATTGCTCCAGTGCGATCCCTTCCATGGGGTCATTCCTTAGGAATTGCTCCAGTGGGGATCCCTGCCATGGGGTCAGTCCGTCAGGAACTGCTCCAGGTCCCTTTCCAGGGTCTCAGTCCCTCAGGAACTGCTCCAATGGGATCCCTTCCATGGGGTCAGTCCCTCACTTCTGATCCCGGTTTGTGTCCCAGCTGCCCAGCGGGGTTTGCTGCATTCATCCCTGGAGGTGTGATCTTCCCACTCCACAGGGAATTCTGAGGAATTCCCACTCTGCAGGCAGAGGGGTTTGTGGGTGTCCTGCCCCTCTCATCCCGGGAAAAGCGGTGGGTGATGGGAAGGAAAGCTCCAGGAACCTTGGAAGGTTCCCGGGGAAGGTCTCTGCGGTTCCGTCGTCCTCGGGACACAGGGATGGATCACGGGCTGGAATAAAGACCTTCCCATCCCTCCTTTCCTTGTCTTGGATCCTCTCCCAGCTCTCTTTCCCAGGAGAGTTTTGTGCACCCAGTTGTTTTCCAGGCAGGGAACGTGCCGTGGTTTCCCTGGAGGGATCCGGGGCCTCTTAAGGAGCAGGGGGAGACATGGAAAAGTGGGAAAGGGCCTGGAAGGGCTCAGGGATGAAGATGAGGTTCATCAGGATCCATGGAATGCTGGGAGTAGGGCAGGATGGGAAATCAAGGCCCGCATCCATAAGGAACCATCCTTAACCCCACTGCTTCCAGAAGAAGTGGGGAAGAGCCAATTCCAACTGAAAACCCGGCTGGTTTTGGGTGGAAAACTGCCCAGAATTGCACATTTCCGTCCAAAAAATGGTCTAGTTTTACAAAAACGGGGGAAAAATATTGCAAAGCTGATACTTTGAGGTTCTGAATTTATTCCTGGGCTCTCCCACACCCCCCCTCAGTGCCAGGGGACTGCTCTGCTTTAGTTTTCCCTGGAGACTGGCTGGGATTAAGGGCTGTGCAGACCAGGAGCAGCATTCCCTGGAGATTTCCTGTAGGATTTCCATAGGTGGTCCTTGGATTTAACTTGCCATCAGGAGCCTCCTGAAACAAGAGGGAAATGAGATCCAGCAGCTGGGGGTTGGAGCTGGAGGAGCTGTTCCAGTGGGAACTGGAGGCTAATTTGTGAGATGAAGGATAATTAACCACTGGAATAACGAGCCAGAGGTTGTGGTGGAGCTGTTGCTGCTGGAGAGGGCCCAGGATGGAGACGGAATTTCTTTCTGCAGGAGGAGCTGGGGCTGCCCCATCCCTGGGAGTGTCCCAGGCCGGGTTGGATGGGGCTTGGAGCAGCCTGGGATAGTGGGAGGTGTCCCTGGGTGGGAGAAGTTTTGTGCCCTGGGCTGAATTTGGGTTCCCCAGGTGTTGAAAGCCAAGCGGGATCATCCGTCAGGGAGCGGGAATTGGGATCAGCGACCACGGGAGCAGCGCTGGGATCACGGGACACAAACGGCTCCAAAGGCTCTGAACAACTTCCCGGGGCTCCAGATGGAGTCACATCCAGCTGGAAGCACAGCTGGGGTTTTTTTGTGGTGGCAGCCACTCAGATCTTCCCAATAATCCTCATTCTGGGGAGATCCTTCGGCGTATTCCCGGCATGTTATGGATTTATATTCCCTAAGCTGTTCTGCCACAGCCAGGTTGGACAGGGCTTGGAGCAGCCTGGGGTAGTGGGAGGTGTCCCTGGGTGGGATTTGAGGTCCCTCCCAACCCAGACCATTCCATGATTCCAGGATACCTTTTCTTCCGGCTTCACATCCAGCCCCAGACGCTCACCCAGCCATTCCCAGTCACCCACGGAAACACCGGATGAAAATTCCATCAAAGGCACTGGGCTTTTCCAAACAACCCCACAGCAAATCCATGAATGATCCCACTGGGCAGGAGCAGAGGGTGGAACTGGAGCTGAGAGAATCCCAGAGTCCCAGACTGGTTTGGGTTGGGAGGGACCTTCAATCCCACCAATCCCAACGTTCCCACGGCTGAGTGGGAACGGCTGAGGGAACACCTTGGGCTGGGTGTGGAGTGTCATGGAATCATGGAATGGTCTGGGTTGGGAGGGACCTTAAATCCCACCCAGGGACACCTCCCACTACCCCAGGCTGCTCCAAGCCCTGTCCAACCTGTCTGTGGCAGAACATCTTAGGGACTATAAATCCATAACATGTCGGGAATACGCCGAAGGATCTCCCCAAAATGAGGATTATTGGGAAGATCTGAGTGGCTACCACCACAAAAAAAATCCAGCTGTGCTTCCAGCTGGATGTGACTCCACTTTCAACACCTGGGGAACCCAAATTCAGCCCGGGGCACAAAACTTCTCCCTTCCGGGACACAACCGGTCAAATCCCAAAATCCAGGAGCGTTTTGGAGGCTGGACCTGGAGGGACAAATGGTGGATAATTAATTCCGAGGGTTTTTTTTGGTCACTGGGGGCTTTTTGATGACTTCTGGGAAACTGCCCTGGCCTCATTTGTGGCATTATTAGAAATCCTGGTCGGAAAACTGCTGGAGAAGCTGCTCCACGTTGTAACTCATCAGGATGCTTCTGCTCAGACATTATTTGGGTGGTTTTTAGGTTTTTTTGTGTCTTTTTCCCCCCTCATTCCTCCCCAAATCCTGCCCTGGGGTTTGTTTCCAGTTTGGGGTTTTTTTTAGGAGTTATGGCTCTTCCCAAATGTCCCAAATGTGCATTTTTGGGGTGTTGTCACCGTGGGTTGACCAGAGGGGTCGGCACAGATTATTCCTGATCACGGCACTGCCACATCTTCTCTCAGGGAAGGAATTCCATGGAAAACAGGCTGAAATCTGCCTTTGACCCCCCATTTTCCATGTCAATCCTAAAGTTCTCCCTGTGCTGGGCACGGCTGAGCCCCTGGAATTCTGGGTTTGCTCCACATTGTAACTCATCAGGATGCTTCTGCTCAGACATTATTTGGTTGGTTTTTAGGGGTTTTTTTGTGTCTTTTTCCCCCTCATTCCTCCCCAAATCCTGCCCTGGGATTTGTTTCCAGTTTGGGGTTTTTTTATGAGTGGTGGATCATCCTGAGACAGTTATGGAATGGGAGAAAGACTTCCCAAATGTCCTAAATGAGCATTTTTGGGGTGTTGTCACTGTGGTTTGACCAGAGGGGTCGGCACAGATTATTCCTGATCATGGCACTGCCACATCTTCTCTCAGGGAAGGAATTCCATGGAAAACAGGCTGAAATCTGCCTTTGACCCCCCATTTTCCATGTCAATCCTAAAGTTCTCCCTGTGGTGGGCACGGCTGAGCCCCTGGAATTCTGGGTTTGCTCCACATTGTAACTCATCAGGATGCTTCTGCTCAGACATTATTTGGGTGTTTTTTAGGGTTTTTTGTGTCTTTTCCCCCCCTCATTCCTCCCCAAATCCTGCCCTGGGGTTTGTTTCCAGTTTGGAATTTTTTTAGGAGTGGTGGATCATCTTGTGTCAGTTATGGAATGGGAGAAAGACTTCCCAAATGTCCTAAATGTGCATTTTTGGGGTGTTGTCACCATGGTTTGACCAGGAGGGTTGGCACAGATTATTCCTGATCATGGCACTGCTGTGACTTCTCTCAGGGAAGGAATTCCATGGAAAACAGGCTGAAATCCACCTGTGACCCCCCATTTTCCATGTCAGTCCTAAAGTTCTCCCTGTGCTGGGCATGGCTGAGCCCCTGGAATTCTGGGTTTGCTCCACATTGTAACTCATCAGGATACTTCTGCTCAGACATTATTTGGGTGTTTTTTAGGGTTTTTTGTGTCTTTTCCCCCCCTCATTCCTCCCCAAATCCTGCCCTGGGATTTGTTTCCAGTTTGGGGTTTTTTTAGGAGTGGTGGATCATCCTGAGACAGTTATGGAATGGGAGAAAGACTTCCCAAATGTCCTAAATGTGCATTTTTGGGGTGTTGTCACCGTGGTTTGATCAGGGGGGTCAGCACAGATTATTCCTGATCATGGCACTGCTGTGTCTTCTCTCAGGGAAGGAATTCCATGGAAAACAGGCTGAAATCCACTTGTGACCCCCCATTTTCCATGTCAGTCCTAAAGTTCTCCCTGTGGTGGGCATGGCTGAGGCCCCTGGACTTCTGGGATTGGTTTTGGGCCCCTCACAAGAAAGATGTGGAGGGGCTGGATCATGTCCAGGGAAGGGAATGGAGCTGGGAAGGGGCTGGAGCAGCAGGAGCAGCTGAGGGAGCTGGGGGGGCTCAGCCTGGAGAAAAGGAGGCTCAGGGGGGACCTTCTGGATCCCTAAAATTCCCTGGAATGAGGTTGGTGCCAGGGGCAATCAGGCTCTGCTGCCAGGGAACAAGGGACAGGAGGAGAGGGAACGGCCTCCAGCTGTGCCAGGGGAGGCTCAGGTGGGATATTATGGAAAATTCCCTCCTGGAAAGGGTGGTGAGGCCTTGGCAGGGGCTGCCCAGGGAGGTTTGGAGTTCCCCATCCTTGGAAGTGTCCAGAAATCCTGTGGATGTGGCCCATGGGGCCGTGTCCGTGATGGGGTCGAGTGGATGTTTGGACTCGATCCTAAAAGTCTTCTCCAACCTCTCCAGGGATGGTGGAGATCCCAGGAAAGGGGTGTGGGAAGGTCGTGCCTGGGGTGTCCCCTCTCAGCAACACAAACCCACCCATGGAGCAGATCCTGGGCATGGAGACAAAGGCAGGGAAAAAAATCCAGAGGGAAGTCGATTTGCCTTCCCTGCCTTTGGCAGAGCCTCTGGAGACATTCCAGGGAGCTGCAGGCTGGGCTTGGACTCGGAGTTAATTGGGATGGGACAGGGCTGGAGACCCCTCCTCTGCTTCCCGGAGTGATTCCAGGCCTGTGGAAAGCTCTGCTCTCCGGAAAAATCCCGGGGATGCTCAAGGACCTTTTCCAAAGGGTCCAGCTCAACGGGAAGAGGGGGTGAGGCCACCAGTTTTGGGGGAATGTGGGAAGAAGGAGCTGAGGTCACCAGTTTTGGGGGAATGTGGGAAGAAGGAGCTGAGGTCACCAGTTTTGGGGGAATGTGGGAAGAAGGAGCTGAGGTCACCAGTTTTGGGATAATGTGGGAAGAAGGAGCTGGGGATGCAAGGTCGGGGTTTGGGTGGTGGATCCAACCCGGGGGTTTGTGGGAAGCACTGGAAGGGAAGGAGCAGCGGGATCCAGAGGAGAGGAGGAGGAGGCACAAATGGCTGGAAGTGCCTGTGGAAAGCTCTGCTCTCCAGAAAAATCCCAGGGATGCTCAAGGACCTTTTCCAAAGGGTCCAGCTCAACGGGAAGAGGGGGTGAGGCCACCAGTTTTGGGGGAATGTGGGAAGAAGGAACTGAGGTCACCAGTTTTGGGATAATGTGGGAAGAAGGAGCTGAGGTCACCAGTTTTGGGATAATGTGGGAAGAAGGAGCTGAGGTCACCAGTTTTGGGGGAATGTGGGAAGAAGGAGCTGAGGGGATGCAAGGTCGGGGTTTGGGTGGTGGATCCAACCCGGGGGTTTGTGGAAAGCACTGGAAGGGAAGGAGCAGCGGGATCCAGAGGGGAGGAGGAGGAGGAGGCACAAATGGCTGGAAGTGCCTCCCTCTGGAAGAGCCTCTGGGCTGGTGCTGCTGGGGAGGAGCCAAATCCCTTCCCAGGCTTGGAAAAGCTGGAAATTCTCCTTCAGAGCTGCTGGGAGGAGAAGCCAAAACCCAGGAGAGACTCCTGGTTCTGCTGGGGCTTGTTGGATCCTGGGATGGTTGGGCTTGGAAGGGACCTCAGAGACCCTTTCCCGACCGGGAGCTTCTCCTGGACACGGGAAAACCACTTCCACAGGTTTTTTGTCCTCCTGGTCATTGGGAACGGGATTTGTTCCTGCTTGTCCCGGCAGGTTGGGATTGGGAGCTTGGCCATCCCTCCTGCCCTGGATAAATCCGTGTCCCATTCCCATTCCGTGACTGTTCCCTGTTTCCCTTGCAGAACTACGCTGCCATGAAACTGGTGAAACCCTTCAACTGAGCGGGGCCGGCGCCGGAGCTCCAGGGATTCGGGATTTGGGATTCGGGATTTGGGATTCGGGATTTGGGATTCGGGATTCGGGATTCAGGATCCCGGCAGCGGGGGGAGAAGGACCCACCTGTGCCAGGCCCTGGACGGCTCCCGGGATGGACACACCAATTCCTGGCTGGAGAATCCGCCTGGGAATGTCACGTACCCAGCCCTGCACGAGGAGCTCTCTCTGGATTTTGGGTTGCTTTATTTTATTTTTACTTTACTTTATTTTATTTTATTTTATTTTATTTTATTTTATTTTATTTTATTTTATTTTGCTGTGTTTTACTTTATTTCATTTTATTTCCTTCTATTTTATTTTATTTTATTTTATTTTACTTTATTTTATTTTATTTCTTTTCCTTTCCTTTTATTTTATTTTATTTTATTTTATTTTATTTTATTTTATTTTATTTTGTTGTGTTTTATTTTATTTTATTTTTATTTTATTTTATTTTTATTTTATTTCATTGTGTTTTACTTTATTTTATTTTATTTTACTTTATTTTATTTTATTTTTATTTATTTTTATTTTATTTTACTTTATTTTATTTTATTTTTATTTATTTTCATTTTATTTTAATTTAATTTTATTTCATTGTGTTTTACTTTATTTTATTTTATTTTACTTTATTTTATTTTATTTTTATTTATTTTTATTTTATTTTATTTTTATTTTATTTTACTTTATTTTACTTTATTTTATTTTATTTTTATTTATTTTCATTTTATTTTAATTTTATTTTATTTCATTGTGTTTTACTTTATTTTATTTTATTTTACTTTATTTTATTTTATTTTTATTTATTTTTATTTTATTTTCATTTTATTTATTTTTATTTTAGTTTCATTTTATTTTATTTCATTGTGTTTTACTTTATTTTATTTTATTTTACTTTATTTTATTTTATTTGGTTTCACTTCCTTTTGGTTCTGGTTTGTTTTGGTTTACTTTGGCTTTACTTTATTTTTATTTTCTCCATTTTATTTGATTTCATTTGATTTCATTTTACTTTATTTCATATTTTATTTCGGTTTGTTTCATTTTAGTTTGGTTTTATTTTGTTTTGGTTTATTTTTGGTTTTGTTTGACTTTGGTTTGGTTTGATTTTGGTTTGGTTTCTTTCATTTTTATTTTGTTTTATTTTGTTTTGGTTTTGTTTATTTCATTTACTTTTATCTTATTTTTTATTTTATTTTTGTTTTTTTGGTTTTGTTTTGACCTTGTTTTATTTCATTACATTTCAGTTCGTTTTTCTTTATTTCATTTTATTTTTTTTTGATTTTTTTTATTTTCTTCATTTTATTTCATTTTATTTCATTTTACTTTAGTCCATATTTTTTTTAATTTTATTTTTTATTTTATTTTGGGTTTCGTTTCGTTTTTATTTTCTTTATTTTCTTTCATTTTAGTTCATTTTACTTTATTTCAAATCTTATTTCATTTTATTTTATTTTTTATTTTATTTTGGATTTTGTTTTGACTTTATTTTCTTTCATTTTCTTTCATTTTACTTTATTTCAAATTTTATTTCACTTTATTTTATTTTTTATTTTATTTTGATTTTATTTTCTTTATTTTATTACATTTTCGTTCATTTCACTCCAGTTCATATTTTATTTAATTTTATTTTTTATTTTATTTTGGGTTTTGTTTTGTTTTTATTTTCTTTATTTTCTTTTATTACATTTTAGGTAATTTTACTTCATTTTTTTTTTGTTTTGTTTTTATTTTCTTTATTTCCTTTCATTTCTTTCATTTTACTTTATTTCAATATTTTATTTTATTTTATTTCCCTTTTTATTTTATTTTCTTTTAATTAATTTCCTTTTAATTCATTTAGTTTTATTTCCTTTTATTATATTTAATTTCAATTCATAAAATATTATTCCCTTTTCCTTTATTTCCTTTCCACCTTTTCCGTGCTTGAGCTGCTCTATTTTGTCAATCCCAAATCCCAGGGAAAATTCCAGAGGGCTGGAAAAGCTGGAAAACTCCCCCCCCCAAGGAGCTGAACCCCTCCATGTCCAGCAGCTCCTTGGAAAATCCCAAAAAAACCTGGAAAAGGAGCTGGGCCTCAATAACAATTTTCCATCCGTGGCCTGGTTTTGTTTCCTCAGGAGAAAGAGGAATTTTGGGAGAGGTTTCCACCCGGAATTTCGGGAGCGGTTTCCAGCTGGAATTTTGGGAGAGGTTTCCACCCGGAATTTTGGGAGAGGTTTCCACCTGGAATTTTGGGAGAGGTTTCCAGCTGGAATTTTGGGAGAGGTTTCCAGTTGGAATTTTGGGAGAGGTTTCTACCTGGAATTTTGGGAGAGGTTTCCAGCTGGAATTTTGGGAGAGGTTTCCTGCTGGAATTTTGGGAGCAGTTTCCACTTGGAATTTTGGGAGAGGTTTCCACCTGGAATTTCAGGGGAGGTTTCCAACTGGAATTTTGGGAGCAGTTTCTACCCAGAATTATGGGAGAGGTTTCCAGTTGGAATTTTGGGAGAGGTTGCCACCTGGAATTTTGGGAGTGTTTTCTACCTGGAATTTTGGGAGAGGTTTCCACCTGGAATTTCGGGAGTGTTTTCTACCTGGAATTTTGGGAGCAGTTTCTACCCAGAATTATGGGAGAGGTTTCCAACTGGAATTTTGGGAGTGTTTTCTACCTGGAATTTTGGGAGAGGTTTCCACCTGGAATTTTGGGAGTGTTTTCTGCCTGGAATTTCGGGAGAGGTTTCTACCCAGAATTTTGGGAGCAGTTTCCTGCTGGAATTTTGGGAGAGGTTTCACCCTGGAATTTTGGGAGCAGTTTCTACCCAGAATTATGGGAGAGGTTTCCACCTGGAATTTTGGGAGCAGTTTCCAGCTGGAATTTTGGGAGAGGTTTCCACCCGGAATTTCGGGAGTGGTTGGAGGGGAGGGAGGTGCTGCAGGAGAAGGGGGCTGAGGTGGATCCCTGGAATTCTTTGGGAGCCCTTTGGAGCCGGGTCTGTTGCTCCAATCCCTGTGGATGGTCCTGCCCATTCCCAGGGACGGGAAGGGGACACTCCTGGAGCAAACCTGACCCCGTGGGATGATCCCTACGGAAGATCATTGCGGCCTCCTGGCCCCCAAATCCAGGGATTCGGGTGGAAACGAGCCTGGCTTTGGGAGAGGAAGATCACTGTGGCCTCCTGGCCCCCAAATCCAGGGATTCGGGTGGAAACGAGCCTGGCTTTGGGAGAGGAAGATCACTATGGCCTCCTGGCCCCCAAATCCAGGGATCTGAGCCTGGCTTTGGGAGACACGACTCATTCCAGCCTCCACTCGAGCTCTGACCCCTCCAAGCTCTCCCAGGCCTGGATTTGCTGCCGCTGGAATGTCCCCCCTGGAATGTGCAGCCGCAGGGAGGGTCGTGATGAGTCCCAAGGCTGCTCCCTTGGCTCTGGAATTCCGGGATCACCGGCTGAGCTTCCCCAAGCCCGGCCCTGGGGCCGGTTGGGGGGGATTTGGTCGGAGACCCCCAGGAAGGGGGGTGGAAATTCCGTGGGTTTGGCTCCGCTGGGGATCCACTTCCAGCAGGAAAAGGAGCTTCCTTCGGCCCACCTGCTCTTCCCATTCCCGTCCCAGACTCCCCAGATAACCAGGAGAGCTGGATCAGGCCCTGGAATTTCCCTTTGGGAAAGGCTGAGTGGCCGTGGGGGGGGATTTGCTGGAATCCTGGAATGCTTTGGGTTGGAAAAGGCACAACTCGAGGTTCTTTCCTTTCCCTTCCCTTTGTTTTCCCCCTTTCTCTGCTCTCTCCTCCTCCTTTTTCCCTTCAACTTTTCCGTCGCTTTGCATCCAGAGCTCTCCAAAGGCTGCCATCCTGGGAGGAGTGGGAATTCCAGGCTTTCCCAAATCCAAGCCCTTTCTCCCTCTTTATCCTCAGCACAGCGTGAAAAAAATTCCTCTGCTCTCCTCCCTCCGTGTCGGGACCTCTCGGAGGTTTTCCCTGGAAAAACATCATCCCATGTTTATAAAAAACATGGATCCAGGGCACTTTAAGTGGATGGAGGAGGCAGAAACCTCTTTATCCCCCTTTTTTCCCCCCCCTTTGGAGCAGATTCGAGGTTGTTCCTCTGCCTGAGGCAAACAAAGGCAAATCAGGTTTGGTGGAAAAGGGGGAAAAAATAACCCCCCGGACAAGCAGGAGCTTCACAATCCCCGTGTCCTCTGCCAAGGAAAACACGGTGGGAAGAGGCAGCTGCTCGCAATGTCCATGGAAAACAAAGCCTGGATTCATTGTCCTCCTCCGAGGAGAACAGAGGACAGTTGGCACCTGTTGGGATGAGTCACCTCCGAGGGGTGGGATGGGCCCATCCCGGGATTTGGGGCTCCGAAGGGGGGCACGAAGGGCACGGGGGGGGGTTGGAGGTCTCTCCCTTCAGGGCTGGAATGTTGGGAAGATGTTGGACCCTCCTCCCTCCTTCCCACCCCTCCTTTGTCCCTCCAGGGAGTGTGAACAATTGGAGTCCGAGCCCTCCAGGTCATTCCTTTATTTCGAACTTATGCAACAGTGGAAAAGAAAATAGAAATAACAACAATAATAATAACAATAATAATATAATGTTGGGCTGCTTTTAGATATTTATTTGTTTTCTCGGTGGTTGAATAATCAGGGATTTGAAATTCCCAGGTTTTCTCTGCCAGCACAAGGCCTAAAAACACCCACCTCGTCACGGGACAGCTGAGATTTCCTTCAGCTCCAGCTCCAGCAATCCCAGAAATCCCCAGATCTCGTCAGCTGGGATCGTCTCCCTCGTGTCCTGAGCGCAGGAAATCCCACAGGGATATCCCAGGGAGACCTGGAGAACTCCCAGCTGGCTCCTGAGGGATGGGATTTTGAGAGGATTATTCCCTCCTTCCTGCCTCTTCCACATCCATCCCAACCTGGAGATGGGGGGACCTGCCCCAGATGGGTAATTTTGGGCAACTTCCTGAAGAACTGGAAGGGAGGGAATTGGTCCAGGAACTCGAGGAAGTTCAGGGAAGAGGGATGAGGCATCTGGGAGGACAGATGAGATTGGAAGGCTTGGGGTTGTTTAACCCCCCAGGAAAGAGCCTCTGGCAGCTCCAAACCGGGAATGAATCCCAACCCAGGAGGGAAACTGCAGGGAAACCTTGGGATGAGGGATAAAACAGTGGGAAAAGGGCTCTGGATCCATCCAGGTGTTGGTGCAGCTGGAGCAAAAGTTGAGGTCGGACCCTCCTCCGTGATCCTTCGTGTCCCCAAGGCTCACGCTCATGGAATCCGGGAATTCCAGAGTGATCCTTCGTGTCCCCAAGGCTCAGGCTCATGGAATCAGGGAATTCCAGAGTGATCCTTCGTGTCCCCAAGGCTCAGGCTCATGGAATCAGGGAATTCCAGAGTGATCCTTCCTGTCCCCAGGCCTCAGGTTCATGGAATCCGGGAATTCCAGAGTGATCCTTCGTGTCCCCAAGGCTCAGGTTCATGGAATCAGGGAATTCCAGAGTGATCCTTTGTGTCCCCAGACCTCAGACTCATGGAATCCGGGAATTCCAGAGTGATCCTTCGTGTCCCCAAGTCTCAGGCTCATGGAATCAGGGAATTCCAGTGAGATCCTTTGTGTCCCCAGGCCTCAGGCTCATGGAATCCGGGAATTCCAGAGTGATCCTTCGTGTCCCCAAGGCTCAGGCTCATGGAATCCGGGAATTCCAGAGTGATCCTTCATGTCCCCAAGGCTCAGGCTCATGGAATCCGGGAATTCCAGAGTGATCCTTCGTGTCCCCAAGTCTCAGGCTCATGGAATCCGGGAATTCCAGAGTGATCCTTCGTGTCCCCAAGGCTCAGGCTCCTGGAATCAGGGAATTCCAGAGTGATCCTTCGTGTCCCCAGGCCTCAGGCTCATGGAATCAGGGAATTCCAGAGTGATCCTTCGTGTCCCCAGGCCTCAGGCTCATGGAATCCGGGAATTCCAGAGTGATCCTTCGTGTCCCCAAGGCTCAGACTCATGGAATCCGGGAATTCCAGAGTGATCCTTCCTGTCCCCAAGGCTCAGGTTCATGGAATCAGGGAATTCCAGAGTGATCCTTCATGTCCCCAAGTCTCAGGCTCGTGGAATCCCGGAATTCCAGAGTGATCCTTTGTGTCCCCAGGCCTCAGGCTCATGGAATCAGGGAATTCCAGTGAGATCCTTCATGTCCCCAGGCCTCAGGCTCATGGAATCAGGGAATTCCAGAGTGATCCTTCGTGTCCCCAAGGCTCAGGCTCATGGAATCCGGGAATTCCAGAGTGATCCTTCGTGTCTCCAAGGCTCAGGCTCATGGAATCCAGGAATTCCAGAGTGATCCTTCCTGTATCCAAGGCTCAGGCTCATGGAATCAGGGAATTCCAGAGTGATCCTTCGTGTCCCCAAGGCTCAGGCTCATGGAATCAGGGAATTCCAGAGTGATCCTTCATGTCCCCAGGCCTCAGGCTCATGGAATCAGGGAATTCCAGAGTGATCCTTTGTGTCCCCAAGGCTCAGGCTCCTGCAATCAGGGAATTCCAGAGTGATCCTTCGTGTCCCCAGACCTCAGGCTCATGAAATCAGGGAATTCCAGAGTGATCCTTCATGTCCCCAAGGCTGAGGCTCATGGAATCAGGGAATTCCAGACTGGTTTGGGTGGGAAGGGGCCTTAAAGATGATCCTGTGCCAGGGGCAGGGACACCTCCTCCCCTATCCCAGGTTGCTCCAAGCGCTGTCCAACCTGGCCTGGGACATTCCCAGGGATGGGGATTCCACAAGCTCCTTTCCTCCATCCCGAGTGAAATCCATGGAGAACCAAACCGCGGATTGGGACGGTTCAGAGGACAAGGGTCCATCCTCTCCTTGCCCTTTTTTCCTGGCACTGGGAAAACTCCCCTTTGGTGACCTCTGGGCACTTTGGGAACCCACAGCGAGGAATTCCAGGCCCTCACATCCAAGTCTTCCCCCTTCCCAAGGAGGAACAGAGGCTGGAGAGGCTCTGGAGCAGGAAATCGCTCCCGGAGCGCTGGTGGGTTGTACGAGACGTGCCAGGCTGCCTCATTCCATGAAATCTGCTTCCCATTAAAGAGCAGCCGGAGCTCTGGAGCCCATTAAATGCTACTTTTCAGTACCAGGCTTTGATTCCAGCTGGTTTGTTTTTATGGACGGGGAGCCGAGCGAGGGAAAGGGGAATAAAAGCGAGGGGGGAAAAAAAGAACAAACCCCTCAGGATTCCAAACACACCTTCCCTGCTCCTCCAGGCCCCCTTTGGAAAAGCCCTCGTGGATGGATCAGCCTCTTCATCACCTCGGTGTGATGGAGATTCCAGGCTCCCTGCTTGGAATGGGCCTGATCTGGGCTCTGGGAAATGCGGGGTTTGAACTTCCCTGGGAATGACGGGCCGGAGCGGGGCCCGGAGCAGGGATGGGGGATCCTGCATCCCAAAGGCCTCAAAACAGGGATAAACGGGGGGAAACGAGTTCAAAGTTCGTTAATCAGGAAGGAATTGTCTGCTCTGAGGGTGGGGAGGGGCTGGGATGGAATTCCCAGAGAAGCTGTGGCTGCCCCTGGATCCCTGGAAGTGCCCCGGGGCCGGGTTGGACGGGGCTTGGAGCAACCTGGGAGGGTGGATTTTGGGATTAAAGAGGATCCATTTGCCCGTGGTGGAAAGGGACCTGTGCCGCCCTGGAGTCATGGAATCATGGAATGGCTTGGGAGGGACCTGAAAGCCCATCCAGTGCCACCCCCTGCCACGAGCAGGGACACATTCCCTTATCCCAGGTTGCTCCAGCGTGACCATTTCATTCCTAAAATGAAACCTCCCTTCCAGGGAAGCAGAGCAAGGGATGGGAGCCGCTGTTCCATCTTATTCCTTCGGGAATAACAGCTCAGTGTCTGTTCCCTCGGAATTCCTGCAGGGATTTCTGCCCTTCACCCCCTTCCCTGCTCCAAGGGGAGCAGATTTCCCTCCCCTCCCTCCCTTGGAAAAGCGGCTCATCCCTTTTTCCAGCCCCTGCGTCTATTTTTAAGCTTCCCAAGGATGAGACCGGACAAGGAATTCGATCCCAGCCGCGAAGGGAAACCGGGAGGGAAGGTGCCAAGCAGACTTTTGGGCTCGGCTTCAGGCACCAGACCCGCTCCTAAATGGGTTCCAGACGAGGAGGGACCCGCCGGGTTCCGCAGCTGGGCCTCCAGATGTGCCACCCACCCCCTCCCTGGGACACTTCCCAGCCTCTCCGTGCTCCCGGTGCCGGGAGGATCCCGGGATTGGAGGTGCTGACGTGAGGGGAGGGGGGGGGGGGGGGTTGGGTTGGTGCTCCGGCCTCTGGAGAGGTGATATTTTTGGGTGTGGGGAACGTCCCGACAGCTCGTTCCGGGGGAATCAGCGGCAGCTGCTCCCACCAGGATTCCAGAGGGCTTGGCCGGCGTTCCCGGAGAGCCGGGTCGGAGAAGGCTGGGAGCAACCTGGGATATTGGGAAGGGATTCCTGGCTGGGAGGGCGGGGAGGCCCTGGCACGGGTGGGGCAGAGAAGCTGTGGCTGCCCCTGGAGCCCTGGGAGTGTCCAAGGCCAGGTTGGAGCAACTTGGGAGAGAGGAAGGTGTCCCTGCCCATGGAACTGGATCTTTAAGGTCCCTTCCAAGCCAAAGCATTCCAGGATTCTGGAGCCCCTCTGCTCTGGAACCAGGCTGGGAGAGCTGGGGGGTTCCCCTGGAGAAGAGAAGGCTCCAGGGAGAGCTGAGAGCCCCTGGCAGGGCCTAAAGGGGCTCCAGGAGAGCTGGAGAGGGACTGGGGACAAGGGAGGGAGGGACAGCACACAGGGAATGGCTTCAAACTGGTAAAGGGGAGATTTGGGTGGGATATTGGGAAGGAATTCCTGCTGCAAGGGTGGGGAGGGCCTGGAATGGAATTCCCAGAGAAGCTGTGGCTGCCCCTGGATCCCTGGGAGTGTCCAAGGCCAGGATGGGGCAACCTGGGAGAGTGGGAGGTGTCCCTGCCCATGACAGGGGATGGAATGGGATGGGATTTAAGGTCCCTCCCAACCCAAAGCATTCCAGGATTCCTTGATTCCTGCCTTTCCCAACCTCCCCTGCTGCCGGTGCCGGATGATTCCCGTCAATCCCCCTCATTCCCTGGCTCTGGGGTGTCTTCTCCACGTGGTCCCTCCGGGAGCACCCGGGAGCTCTTTGGGGTCTGGATTCCTGCGCCTGGGAGAGCTCGGGCTGAGAATTCCACACCGGTTTGGGATGGAAGGGACCTTAAATCCCACCCAGTTCCACCAGCCCAGCTCGCTCCAACCCGACCTTGGACACTTCCAGGATCCAGGGGCAGCCACAGCTTCTCTGGGAATTCCATTCCAACCCCTCCCCACCCTCCCAGCCAGGAATTCCTTCCCAATATCCCATTTAAATCTTCATTTTTCCAGTGGGAAGCCATTCCCTGTGTCCTGTCCCTCCCTCCCTTGTCCCCAGTCCCTCTCCAGCTCTCCTGGAGCCCCTTCAGGCCCTGGAAGTGGCTCCAAGGTCTCCCTGGAGCCTTCCCTTCTCCAGGTTGGACATTCCCAGTTTTCCCAGCCCAGCCCAGCGTTTGCAACAATATTTAATTTTCCGTAATATTTAACAACTCTTTAATTCCTGCTTTAAGAATAATGAAACTTCCATCTCTAAGCAGCATTCCCAAGGAGGAGAATCCCAGTGGCTGAGGCTGAGGAGGAGGGAAAATATGGATTTGAGTTGGATTTTCCCAGGGGAAGGGAAGGAAAAGGAGGTTCCAGGGCCGGGCTGGGCCGACCAAGAGCCTCCAGATACATCCTGGGCAAGGGCTGAGGGGGAAATGGGAAAACTAAAGAGGAAATAGGAAAATTAAAGGGAAAATAAGGAAAATAAAGGGAAAAGTGGGAAAATAAAGGGGAAAAAATTAAAGAGAAAATAAGAAAAAATAAAGAGAAAATAAGGAAAATAAAGGGAAAATAAGGAAAATAAAGGGGAAAGAAGGAAAATAAATAAAGAGAAAATAAGAAAAAATAAAGAGAAAATAAGGAAAATAAAGGGAAAATAAGGAAAATAAAGGGAAAACAAGGAAAACAGGTAAGGAGAAAATAAGAAAAAATAAAATAAAAATAAGGAAAATAAAGGGAAAAGAAGGAAAATAAAGGGGAAACAAGGAAAATAAAGGGAAAAGAAGGAAAATGAATAAAGAGAAAATATGAAAAAATAAAGAGAAAATAAGGAAAATAAAGGGAAAGTAAGGAAAATAAAGGGGAAACAAGGAAAATAAATAAAGAGAAAATAAGAAAAATAAAGAGAAAAGATGGAAAATAAAGGGAAAAGAAGGAAAATAAAGGGGAAAAAGGGAAAATAAAGGGAAAAGAAGGAAAATAAATAAAGAGAAAATAAGAAAAAATAAAGAGAAAATAGGGAAAATAAAGGGAAACGAAGGAAAATAAAGGGGAAACAAGGAAAATAAATAAAGAGAAAATAAGGAAAATAAAGAGAAAATGAGGAAAATAAAGGGAAAACAAGGAAAATATAGGGAAAACGAGGAAAATAAATAGGGAGAATATAATAAAAATAAAGAGAAAATAAGGAAAATAAAGGGAAAAGAAGGAAAATAAAGTGGAAACAAGGAAAATAAGTTAAGAGAAAATAAGAAAAAAAGGAGAAAATAAGGAAAATAAAGAGAAAATCAGAAAAAAGAGAAAAAATAAGAAAAATAGAAAGGAAATATGACAAAGGGGAAAATTTAAAAAAAAAAGGGAAAAAAAGAAAAGGGAAAATAAGAAAAAAGGGAAAATAAGAAAATGAAGGGAAAATAAGAGAAATAAAGAGAAAATAAGAAAAATTAAGTAGACAAAAAAAGGAAATGAGAAAAATAAAAAGAAAAAAGAAAAATAAAAAGGAAATAAGAGGGAAAAGCAGAAAGTGAGAAAAATAGAGAGAAAAGAAGAAAAAGGAGAGAAAAAAGGAAAATATAGAGAAAATTAGAAAAAATAAAGAGAAAATAAGGAATATAAAGAGAAAATAAGAAAAATATAGAGAAAATAGGGAAAATAAAGAGAAAATAGGGAAAATAAAGAGAAAATCAGAAAAAAGAGAGAAAATGAGAAAAATATAAAGCAAATAAGAAAAATAAAGAGAAAATAAGGACAATAAAGAAAAAATGAGGAAAATAAAGAAAAAATAAGAAAAAATGAGGAGGAAATAAGAACAAAATAAAAAGAAAGTAACAAAACCAATAAGGAAATAAGAAAAATAAAAAGGAAATAAGGGGAGAAAAGAGAAACTAAGAAAAATATAGGGAAAAAAAGAAAAAAAGAGAAAATAAAAAAGAAAATAAGAAAAAATAGATAAAATAGGAAAATTCGAGAGAAAATAAGGTAAAAGAAAAATAGGAAAAAAGAAAATAAAGATAAAATAAGGAACATAAAGAGAAAATAAGAAAAAAAGAAAAATAAGAAAAATAAGAGAAAGAAAGAAAAATAGAAAGGAAATGAGAAAAATAAACAGAAAATAAAAAAGAAAATAAAAACATTGAGAAAAATGAAGAGAAAATAAAAAAGAAAATTAGGAAAAATTAAGTGAAAATAAGAAAAATAAAGATAAAAGAAATAAAATAAAAAGAAAATAAGGAAAAAGGGGGAAAATAAGAAAAAGGGAAAATTAGAAAAATAAGAGTAAGTAAGAGAAACAAAGAGAGAATAAGAAAAAATAAAACAAAATAAGAAAAATAAAAAATAAGAGGAAAAAAGAGAAAGTAAGAAGAAATAAAGTGAAAAGAAGAAAAATAAAGAGAAAAGAAGAGAAATAAAGAGAAAAGAAGAAAAATAAAGAGAAAAGAAGAAAAATAAAGAGAAAAGAAGAAAAATAAAGAGAAAAGGAGAAAAAAGAGAAAAGAAAAAAAAAAAGAGAAAATAAGGAAAAAAAAGGAAAAAAAAATATTATAAACCAGGATCTTTGCTCCTAAACTGGGAATGAGGAGCCTTGGGATGAGGAGTGTGTTAATTCCTTAAAAACTTAATTAATTAATCTCCATTAATGCTTCACCCTGTACTTCCTCTGCCTTGGGGAAAAACCCAACCCAAAAAAACCCCCAAACAAACAAACCCAAGAAAAAAATTAATCAGAAGGGATGGAAATTAAATTATTTCCTCCTTTTTCACTATTTTAGTTCTCCCTTCCTAATTTATGGATCCACATCCCTCTGGATTTGGGATCCACATCCCTCTTGATTTGGGATTCACATCCTTCTTGATTTGGGATTCCCATCCCTCTTGATTTGGGATTCCCATCCCTCTGGATTTGGGATTCCCATCCCTCTGGATTTGGGATTCCCATCCCTCTGGATTTGGGATCCACATCCCTCTGGATTTGGGATTCCCATACCTCTGGATTTGGGATTCCCATCCCTCTGGATTTGGGATCCACATCCCTCTGGATTTGGGATCCACATCCCTCTGGATTTGGGATTCCCATCCCTCTGGATTTGGGATTCCCATCCCTCTGGATTTGGGATTCCCATCCCTCTGGATTTGGGATTCACATCCCTCTGGATCTCCCTGATTTGGCAGCTGAGAAGGGAAATCCCAACAGCTCCCAAGGCCGTTCCCAACCCTCATTCCTGCAGCTCCGAGGTGCTCCTGGGTGGGAATGATTCTGGAAAATGGAGATTTCCCCCCAAAATCCCTTGGGATGATAAACAGGAGCATAATTCATCTCCCCTGAACAACCTTTGGAACCAACAGTCCTGGAAATGCTCCTGGATTTGAGGTCTCCAGGATCCTGCTCCTGCTTCCCCCTGAACTGCCCCTTCCCTAAAGGAAAACACAACCAGAAACACCCAAAAACTCCCAAAGTAACCCAAAAAAATTAATCAGAAGGGATGGAAATCAAAGTATTCCCTCCTTTTTCACTATTTCAGTTCTCCCTTCCTGATTTATGTATTCCCATCCCTCTGGATTTGGGATCCACATCCCTCTGGATTTGGGATTCCCATCCCTCTGGATTTGGGATCCACATCCCTCTGGATTTGGGATCCACATCCCTCTTGATTTAGGGTCCTCATCCCTCTGGATTTGAGATTCCCATCCCTCTGGATTTGGGATCCACATCCCTCTGGATTTGGGATTCCCATCCCTCTGGATTTGGGATCCACATCCCTCTGGATTTGGGATTCCCATCCCTCTTGATTTGGGATTCCCATCCCTCTTGATCTCCCTGATTTGGCAGCTGAGAGGGGAAATCCCAACAGCTCCCAAGGCCGTTCCCAACCCTCATTCCTGCAGCTCCGAGGTGCTCCTGGGTGGGAATGATTCTGGAAAATGGAGATTTCCCCCCAAAAATCCCTCGGGGTGACAACCACTGCTCCCAAAACTCTCCAGATCCACGGGAGGTGTGGGACAAGGAGCTGTTTTCAGTCGAGCCTCGCCTGTTGGGGCTGGATTCGGGCTCTGAACCCCAGACCCTCCTTCTCTCCGAGCTCCCCTCTGGAATTCCAGAGCCTCTGGCTCCCATCCCAGCTTTCCCGACGGCCCCTTCCTGCTTTTTTTTTTTTGTTGTTTCTGTTTGTCCCAGCTCCAACCTCACCTCATCTCGGCTTCCCCCGGGCTGAGTTTGCCCCTCCCCGCTCCGCTCCATCTGGTTTCCACGCCCTCACACGACCCCCGTTAATCCCACATTTCTGAAAAAAACCCAAAAAAAAAAAAAGGGTTTTGCCTTCTCCCCCTTTTTTCCCCCTCTGGCTTCTCCCCCTTTTTTCCCCCTCTGGTTTCTCCCCCTTTTTTCCCCCCCTCTGGCTCTGGGCTCGTAAGGTTTTACGAGGGAGGGGATTTCTGGGCCGGGATTTGGGAGCTCCTTCCTTAATTCCCTGGGGGGGTTTTTTGGGCAGGGGGGGAGGGACACAAATCCCATTTTGGGGCCGCACAATCCTTGGCTGAGTCCCCCCCCCCCTCCGAGTCTGGCTTCTGTTTGCCCCGTGGCCACCCGGGAGGAATGTTGGCGCTGGGATGTTTTCCCTGATCCCGGTTTTCCCGGTGCTGCTGGCACAGGGCAGGGGGTGTTCCTGTGGGTTGGGGGGGAAAAAGGGTTGTTTTGGGGGGGAAAAGGGTTGTTTTGGGGAGGAAAGGGTTGTTTTGGGGGGGAAAAGGGTTGTTTTGGGGAGGAAAGGGTTGTTTTGGGGAGGAAAGGGTTGTTTTGGGGGGGAAAAGGGTTGTTTTGGGGGGGGAAAGGGTTGTTTTGGGGGGAAAAGGGTTGTTTTGGGGGGGAAAATGGGTTGGTTTGGGGGGGAAAGGGTTGTTTTTGGGGGGAAAAGGGTTGTTTTGGGGAGGAAAGGGTTGTTTTGGGGGAAAAGGGTTGTTTTTTGGGGGAAAAGGGTTGTTTTTTTGGGGAAAAGGGTTGTTTTTTTGGGGAAAAGGGTTGTTTTTTTGGGGAAAAGGGTTGTTTTGGGGGAAAAAGGGTTGTTTTGGGGGGAAAATGGGTTGTTTTGGGGGAAAAAAGGGTTGTTTTGGGGGGGAAAGAGTTGTTTGGGGGGAAAAAGGGTTGTTTTGGGGGAGGAAAGGGTTGTTTTGGGGGGGAAAAGGGTTGTTTTGGGGGAAAAAGGGTTGTTTTGGGGGGAAAAGGGTTGTTTTGGGGGAAAAGGGTTGTTTGGGGGGAAAAAGGGTTGTTTTTGGGGGGAAAGAGTTGTTTTGGGGGGAAAAGGGTTGTTTTGGGGGAAAAAGGGTTGTTTTGGTGGGAAAAAGGGTTGTTTTGGGCGGGAAAAGGGTTGTTTTGGGGGGAAAAAGGGTTGTTTTGGGGCGGAAAAGGGATGTTTGTGGGGGGAAAAGGGCTGTTTTGGGGGGAAAAGGGTTGTTTTGGGAGGGATAAGGGTTGTTTTGGGGCGGAAAAGGGATGTTTGTGGGGGGAAAAGGGCTGTTTTGGGGGGAAAAGGGTTGTTTTGGGAGGGATAAGGGTTGTTTTGGGGAAAAGGGTTGTTTTGGGGGAGGAAAGGGTTATTTGGGGAGAAAAAGGGTTATTTTGGGGGGAAAAAGGGTTATTTTTGGGGGAAAAAGGGTTGTTTCGGGGGGATAAGGGTTGTTTTGGGGGGAAAAAGGGTTGTTTTGGGGGGAAAAGGGATGTTTTGGGGGGGAAAAGGGTTGTTTTGGGGGAAAAGGGTTGTTTAGGGGGGAAAAGGGTTGTTTGGGGGGGAAAAGGGTTGTTTTGGGGGGGAAAAGGGTTGTTTTGGGGGGGATGAGGGTTGTTTTTTGGGAAAAAGGGTTGTTTTGGGGGGGAAAAATGGTTGTTTTGGGGGGGAAAAGGGTTATTTTGGGGGGAAAAATGGTTGGTTTGGCGGAAAAACTCCACGTTTTGGGGGGGTTCACGTGCTCTCCGTGCTCCGTGTCCTCGTTGGGACCCGGAGAAATTGTGGAATCTCCTCCCTGGAAGTGTCCAAGGGCAGGTTGGAGCAACCTGGGCTGGTGGAAGTGTCCCTGCCCATTGCAAGGGGTGGCACTGGATTTTTAAGATCCCTTCCAACCCAAACCATCCCAGGGTTCTCTGGAGTGAGTGATGGCACCTCAATTCCGACCCATTCCCCGGCACAACTTCCCTCCTTCTGTCTCCTGCTCCTCCTCCCCTTTCCCCATGGGATCTCCTCCTTCCCAACCCCGGGTTGTTCTCCTTTTCCACAGGGAGGTTCTCCCTGGAAAGTGTTTTTTTTTCCATCATCCAAAACCATCGAGGTCTGGGTTGTCCTCCAAGGGAGCTGGTTCAGCTCTTGGCTCTGCCATTCCTGCCATTCCTGCCATTCCTTCCATCCCTGCCATCCCTGCCATCCCTGCCATTCCTACCATCCCTTCCATCCCTGCCATCCCTGCCATCCCTGCCATTCCTACCATCCCTTCCATCCCTTCCATCCCTTCCATCCCTTCCATCCCTTCCATCCCTGCCATTCCTGCCATTCCTGCCATCCCTGCCATTCCTGCCATCCCTGCCATCCCTGCCATTCCTGCCATCCCTGCCAATCCTGCCATTCCTGCTCTTCTCCCAGCCTGTGGCACGAGGAACACGCTGTTTGGGTTCATGGGATCATGGAATCATGGAATGGTTTGGGTGGGAAGGGACTTTAAAGATCATCCCATCCCATCCCATCCCATCCCATCCCATCCCATCCCATCCCATCCCATCCCATCCCATCCCATCCCCTTGGACACCTCCCACTCTCCCATCCTGGCCTTGGACACTTCCAGGGATCCAGGGGCAGCCACAGTTTCTCTGGGAAACTCATTCCAGGGCCTCCCCACCCTCCCAGCCAGGAATTCCTGCCCAATATCCCACCCAAATCTCCCCTTTTCCAGTAGGAAGCCATTCCCTGTGTGCTGTCCCTCCCTCCCTTGTCCCCAGTCCCTCTCCAGCTCTCCTGGAGCCCCTTCAGGCCCTGGAAGTGGCTCCAAGGTCTCCCTGGATCCTTCCCTTCTCCAGGCTGGACATTCCCAGTTTTCCCAGCCCGTCAAGATCCCTGAACACAATCCCTTATTATCCCTTGATCCAGTGGGAAGAGCCCCAGCTGCCACATCAAAAGCACCTCCAGCCACCAGCAGAAAAAACTTTCCCTCAAGGAATTTTCGGTGCTGAGAAAAGCAAGGAAAAAAGAAGGGAAAAAACAAAATAATCCATAATTTGCTGCCTTTTTAGTGTCTTGAACCCGTTTTTTTTGGGAGTGACTGGCACGTCCAGGAATCTCCTGTGGAAGCACAGCCCTCCCCACATTCCATGTGCCTGGGATCCCTGCCCTTTGGGAAGGGTTGGATTCCACTCCCAGCTCCAGATGCCCCCATCCCGATGTTCCTGAGCTGGGAAGGCTCTGCCACCACAGGGAATGTGTCCTGAGGAGCAGGGATGCATCCCAAATCCCTGGATCAGTGCTCCTGAGGAGCAGGGATGCATCCCAAATCCCTGGATCAGTGTCCCCAGGAGCAGGGATGCATCCCAAATCCCTGGATCAGTGTCCCCAGGAGCAGGGATGCATCCCAAATCCCTGAATCAGTGTCCTGAGCATCCCAAATCCCTGGATCAGTGTCCTGAGGAGCAGGGATGCATCCCAAATCCCTGGATCAGTGTCCTGAGGAGCAGGGATGCATCCCAAATCCCTGGATCAGTGTCCTGGATCAGTGTCCTGAGAGGAAAGGATGCATCCCAAATCCCTGGATCAGTGTTTTAAGGAGCAGGGATGCATCCCAAATCCCTGGATCAGTGTTTTAAGGAGCAGGGATGCATCCCAACCCTATGGATCAGTGTCCTGAGCATTCCAAATCCCTGGATCAGTGTCCTGAGGAGCAAGGATGCATCCCAAATCCCTGGATCAGTGTCCTGGATCAGTGTCCTGAGAGGAAGGGATGCATCCCAACCCTATGGATCAGTGTCCTGAGGAGCAGGGATGCATCCCAAATCCCTGGATCAGTGTCCTGGATCAGTATCCTGAGAGGAAAGGATGCATCCCAACCCTCTGGATGAATGTCCTGAGGAGCAGGGATGCATCCCAACCCCCTGGATCAGTGTCCCCAGGAGCAGGGATGCATCCCAAATCCCTGGATCAGTGTCCTGAGGAGCAGGGATGCATCCCAAATCCCTGGATCAGTGTCCTGAGGATCATCCCAACCCCCTGGATCAGTGTCCCGAGGATCATCCCAAATCCCTGGATCAGTGTCCTGAGGATCATCCCAAATCCCTGGATCAGTGTCCCGAGGATCATCCCAAATCCCTGGATCAGTGTCCTGAGGATCATCCCAAATCCCTGGATCAGTGTCCCGAGGATCATCCCAAATCCCTGGATCAGTGTCCTGAGGACCATCCCAACCCCCTGGATCAGTGTCCTGAGGGATTCCGAGCCCCTTTCCCGCTCCCGAGGACGCTGATCTGGGATCTTCCCGCTGCTTTGGGAAGGGGAAGGAGCAGGAAAACTGCTGCAATTCCCAACTGGACGTGTCCAGTGGGCCTGGGAATGACCCCAATCCCGGTTCCATGATTAACCTTCCAAAATTAGTGACATTATTAAAATTAATATTCAATAACATCGATAACCATTATTAACCTTTCAAAATTAATAACGTTAAACCATTAATAACATGATTAAAATTAATATTCAATAGCATCAATAACCATGATTAACCTTTCAAAATTAGTGACATTATTAAAATTAATATTCCATAACATCAATAGCCGTTATTAACTTTTCAAAATTAATAACGTTAAACCATTAATAACATGATTAAAATTAATATTCAATAGCATCAATAAACATGATTAACCTTTCAAAATTAATGACATTATTAAAATTGATATTCAATAACATCAATAACCATTATTAACCTTTCAGAATTTATAACGTTAAACCATTAATAACATGATTAAAATTAATATTCAATAGCATCAATAACCATTATTAACTTTTCAAAATTAATAACATTAAACCATTAATAGTATTATTAAATTTAATATTCAGAACCATTAATGACAAGTAATAACATGTAACACTTAATAGCACTAATAAAATGAATACTAAATAACATTAATAATTAATAATATTAAGATTTAACAATTAATAAAATCATTAAAGTTAATATTCAATAACATCGATAACCATTATTAACTTTTCAAAATTAGTAACATTAAACCATGAATAACATTATTAAAATTAATATTGGGTAACATTAATGACAAGTAATAACATGTAGCACTTAATGGCACTAATAAAATGAATATTAAATAACATTAATAATGAATACTAACATTTAACAAATAATATTATAATTTAACAATTAATAACATTATTAAAATTAATATTCAATGACAATTAATATTAAATAACAATTCAATAATAATTAATATTCAATAATATTCATAACAAGCAATAACGCTTAAAAATTAATAACATTAATAACAATTAATATTAAATAACATTCTTAGCAAGTGATAACACTTAACAATTAATAACATTAATAACAATTAATATTAAATACCATTCATTACAAGTAATAACACGTAAAAATCAATAACATTAATAAAATTAAATAACATTCATAGCAAATAATAACACGTAACAATTAATAACATTAATAAAATTAGTATTAAATACCATTAATAGCAAGTAATAACACGTAAAAATTAATAAGATTCATAACAATTAATATTCAATAACATTCATAAGAAGTGATAACACAACAATTAAGAACATTAATAAAATTTAATATTAAATACCATTCATAACAAGTAATAACACTTAACAATTCATAACATTAATAACAATTAATATCCAATAACATCCATAACAACTAATAACACTTGAAAATTAATAACATAAATAAAATTAATATTAAATAACTTTCATAACAAGTAATAACACTTAACAATTAATAACATTAATAAAATTAATATTAAATACCATTAATAACAAGTAATAACACTTAAAAATTAATAACATTAATAACAATTAATATTCAATACCATTCATAACAATTAATAACACTTAACAATTAATCACATTAATAACAATTAATATTCAATTACATTCATAACTAATAACACTTGAAAATTAATAACATAAATAAAATTAATATTAAATAACTTTCATAACAAGTAATAACACCTAACAATTAATAACATTAATAAAATTAATATTAAATACCATTCATAACAATTAATAACTCTTACCAATTAATAACATTAATAAAATTTATATTAAATGCCATTCATAACAAGTAATAACACTTAATATTATAATATTATGTTATTTATAATAACATAAATAAAATTAATATTAAATAACTTTCGTAACAAGTAATAACACTTAATTAATAACAATTAATAGTCACTGACATTTTCCCTTTTGCTGCTTCAGCTCTGACATTCCAGGGGGTTGGGATGAGGGATTTATCCCACTTTTCCCCCTTGGAGCAGCCAGAGGAGCCCTGAAGGGTTTTTTTTTTTGTCCAAAAAGGGCAAAATTGAACATTTTGGAGCCTCCAAACCTCCAGTTTCTCCCTCTTTCCTTATTTTCCCTCTTCCCTCCAACACCTGGTGGGGCCATTCCATGAAAAGCCCTTTCCCAGCTCTTCTCCAATTCCTTTATCCCACTTTTCCACATCCTTGGAGCTCTCAGCTCCTTCCCCTGCATCCCCCATCCCAAATTTCTCAAGGGAAAGCGGGAAAATCCCTCCTGTTGGAGGAGCCCCAGGACACCAACTGGGAGGGGGGAGAAATGGGGCAAAATCCCAATTTTTTAACAATTTGAGAAGGTTCCGACCCTCCAAGGAGGGGATTTACGGACCAGAGACAGGAGGATTATGGATCTTTCTTCCCACCAAAAGCCCGGAAAAGGTGGAGCTGGGATAGCTCAGGGAATGGCCCTTTTGCTGTGGGAAACAAAGACCCTTTTTCAGGCTTTTGGAGCCCGAAAAATGAAACAAAACCCCCCAAAAAAACCAAGTGGGGGGGGGTGTGAGTGACGTCACCCGAAGCAACAAATTCCCTGGAAAAAAACCCTGGCTCCTGTTGGCAAATCCCAAATGTGGCTTCTCTGGAATGATCTCAAAAAGGGAACCACCCTGGTTGAATCCCTGCTCCTCCTACCTGGAAAATTCAGGAATAAACCACTCCAGATCCAGGTTTTTTAGACATTCTGGAGCATCCAAACCTCCAATTTCTCCCTCTTTCCTTACTTTTCCTCTTCCCTCCAATTCTTGGTGGTGCCATTCCATGAAAAGCCCTTTCCCAGCTCTTCTCCAATTCCTTTATCCCACTTTTCCACATCCTTGGAGCTCTCAGCTCCTTCCCCTGCATCACCCATCCCAAATTTCTCAAGGGAAAGCGGGAAAATCCCTCCTGTTGGAGGAGCCCCAGGACACCAACTGGGAGGGGGGAGAAATGGGGCAAAATCCCAATTTTTTAGCAATTTGAGAAGGTTCCGACCCTCCAAGGAGGGGATTTACGGACCAGAGACAGGAGGATTATGGATCTTTCTTCCCACCAAAAGCCTGGAAAAGGTGGAGCTGGGATAGCTCAGGGAATGGCCCTTTTGCTGTGGGAAACAAAGACCCTTTTTCAGGCTTTTGGAGCCCGAAAAATGAAACAAAACCCCCCAAAAAAAAGCAAATTGGGGGGGGTGGGGGGTGAGTGACGTCACCCGAAGCAACAAATTCCCTGGTTTTTTTTTGTCCTGGAAAAAAAACCCGCCTGGAAAAACCCTGGCTCCTGTTGGCAAATCCCGAATGTGGCTTCTCCGGAATGATCTCAAAAAGGGAACCACCCTGGTTGAATTCCTGCTCCTCCTGCCTGGAAAATTCGGGAATAAAACGCTCCCGATCCAGGATTTTTCGCCCTCTGGAGCCGCCGGATCCTCCCCCTGACCACAGGCGGCAATTTGGGATATTTTGGGGAGTTGCAGAAGTAGGTGAAAAGTCACTGAGAGTCTTGAGAGGATCAGAGGGGTTGGTTTCCTGGTTTCCTCCGGCCTTGAGTCGCTGCCCTTTCTTGGGATTCTCCCAGAAATCCCCGTTCCCGGGCAGGGAAGTGTCGCGGCTCCGGGGGAGGAGACGCGCGGGGAGGACGGAGCTGCTGAGCTGAGCTCTGGGATTTCCTCCTGGAAATCAGGATTGAAGGGCAGCTGGACTGGGACAGACCAACCAGGAGCAGGGGAATGGTGGAATCGTGGAATGGTTTGGGTGGGAAGGGGCCTTAAATCCCATCCCATCCCATCCCATCCCATCCCATCCCATCCCATCCCATCCCATCCCATCCCATCCCATCCCATCCCATCCCATCCCATCCCATCCCACCCCTGCCATGGGCAGGGACACCTCCCACCAGCCCAGGTTGCTCCAACCTGGCCTTGGACACTTCCAGGGATCCAGGGGCAGCCACAGCTTCTCTGGGAAATTCATCCTCCCAGCCAACAATTCCTTCCCAAGATCCCACCCAAATCTCCCCTTTTTCCAGTGGGAAGCCATTCCCTGTGTCCTGTCCCTCCCTCCCTTGTCCCCAGTCCCTCTCCAGCTCTCCTGGAGCCCCTTCAGGTCCTACCAGGGGCTCTCAGCTCTCCCTGGATCCTTCCTCTGCCCCTCCTCTGCCCCTCAGGAGATCCCGAGGTTGCAGCAAGTCCTGTGTCTCCCAGGCAGGAATATTTAGGAGCATTTTCCCTCTTTTTTTTTGCCCCCAGACAGCTTTTCCTCAAACCCAGACCCCCAGAGCCTGCCCTGAGTGTCAGCAGGGAATCCCTTCCCAAAAATGAGCTGGGATGGGGTGTCCTGAGGAGTTCCAGGGGATTTGGAGGGCTGGAAGCCCCCAGTGGGTGACAGAGCAGCAGCTCCAGCTCTGTTTTTTTTCCCTCCTAGGAAAACAAACCAGGAGTTTTTTAGGATTTTTAGGATTTTTAGGATTTTTTCTCTCTTGGTAAACCCGAGATTCATCCTCTTGCCAAAGAGGGGGTGACCTGGTGCCATGTGGGCTTTGGTGACAATGCCCCAGGGAGGAGATGATGGTTCAAGGTCCCTTCCAGCCCAACCCAACCCCAATTCCAGGCTGGACATTCCTTTCCATCCCCACACAGGAAAAAAAACTCCCCGTGGCTCCTGAGCCCCCTTTGCTTTTGCTGTTGGTTTTTCACTCCCTCTTTGTCTTTTTTTCCCCAGGGGAAGGAGAGCTGAGGGGGGGGGTTGGGAAGGAGGGGAAGAGGGAATCCTGCTGACTGCTCTCAGCCAGGAAAACTCATGGAAAAGGGGATATATGAACCCAGCTCTAAAGGCAGGAATGAAAGCAGGGGTGTCACCTGGCTGAACAATGGGGGCATTTGTGGGATAAAGTTACCACGGATTAAGGGCTGGCACGAGCTGGTTTGGGATCAGGATTTATGGCCTGGCCCAAAGCCTGGCTCAGGGACAGCTGGGATAAAGCTGAGCTCGTGAAAGTCTCTGTTTCCAGAGCCCAGGGAGGGGTGGAAGGGGTGGTTGGGGGTCCTGGGGAGGCTCCTGGAGCCTCAATCCTACCATGGATCGGGGCTGGAGGACCTTCCTGGCCAGCTGGGGGTTGGGGGACAGTGGGAATTCTGTGCCTTCAGCTGGTTTTTGACCCCTGGAAGGGAATTTAGGAGGAATTCCCCTCTTACCTGTGCTGGCAAAGCTGAACAGGACAAAACTCCCCAGGGGTGCTCAGAGAGATCCCCCCCCCCCCCCCAGGAGGGATGGGGTGGGGATGGGGCTGCAGGACCAGCCCAACAGGGATGAGCACAAAGGAATAAGGGATTCCCGTTTCAGGGGGAAATTCCCCCCAGCCCAAATCCCAGGATTTGGGGCAGAACTACTCAACAAACCCCAGGCCAGAAGAATGAGATGAATAAAACTCCACTTCCAGGTGCTCCAGGTGGGGATGGATGGGCTAAAGGAGGTGGGACACAGGCATGGATGTGGGATTTCGGGGGTTAATGGACACATTTCGGGGAATTAATTAATGTTTTCCCAGCTCCATCTACTCAGCAAACACAAACTGAGCCTCAGCTACAGCCTGAGATTCATCTCCTTAGAAATACAGGGGGAAAGGTTGAATTTTAGTATGAAATCAGTGATTAAAGAGCTGTGAAATGTTGGAGTTCTGTTCTGCTCTGGAGCCAGGCTGGGAGAGCTGGGGGGGTTCCCCTGGAGAAGAGAAGGCTCCAGGGAGAGCTGAGAGCCCCTGGCAGGGCCTGAAGGGGCTCCAGCAGAGCTGGAGAGGGACTGGGGACAAGGGAGGGAGGGACAGCACACAGGGGATGGATTAAAATTGGAAAAGGGGATATTTGTGTGGGATGTTGTGAAGGAATTGCTGGCTGGAAGGGTGGGGAGAGGCTGGAATGAATTTCCCAGAGAAGCTGTGGCTGCCCCTGGATCCCTGGAAGTGTCCAAGGCCAGGATGGATCAACCTGGGATGTTGGGAGGTGTCCCTGCCCGTGGCAGGGGTGGGATGGGATGACCTCTGAGTTCCCTCCCACTCAGCCCATTCCGTAATTGCATGAACTGGATGTTCCTTTGGAGCCTCCCCCTTCCCCCCGGGGGTGGTTCTGCCTCTGCCTCCTGCAGCTGCTCCCGGGGGATGATTCCAGACCCATTTGGTGACAAAGTTCCCCCAGGAGAGGCCCCCCCCCATCCTTCCTGAGACCAGACCCACCCCCGGGGCTGGAGAGGCTCCCGGAGGAGCCACTCCGGGATAATTAATGCCCCCGGCTAATGAGCTGGCTGATGAGAGGACCCTCGTGCTGAGTCATTCCCGAAGGGCTCGGCACTAATTCCCTCTCCCTGCTGCTTTTTTTGGGTGGCTCAAGAGGGCGAACGAGAAGCACCTGCCCCTTTGTCCCGGGATTTTGGGCTCTCCAGCAGGAGGGCTCCGGGGCCAGAGGGTTTGGTCAAGGGCTCTTTCCTGCCCTCAGTGGATCCTCATTCCAGTTAAAAGGATAAAAGGCAATTTCCAGAGAGCTTCTCCAGGCTTGGAGCACCCCTGGCTTCCTGAGAGCCCTCACATGGTGCTGCCGGGGTTTATTTTTAACCCAGTTCATTAAGGGAGGCTCATTAAAACGCTCCCCGAGTGGGTCTCACTCCAGAGCTCCCCCTTCCCGCTGCCCAGGGATGGATCCGGCTCTGCAGGGCAGGAATGAGGCTCAGGATCCTTCCCTGGCACCTTTTCCCTGCTGAGACGCTGCCCATCCCTGCTCCAGGTCAGCCTGGCACGGAATGGGATGGACAGATCCTGCTCCAGGGGCTGCATCCAGCTCTGCCTGCCTGGGAAAAGTCCTGGGATCCCCTGGATGTGCCCCTGCCTTTTGGGAGAGGTTCGCACAGCCCTGAGTGGGTCTGGCCCGGAATCATGGATTCATGGAAGGGGTTGGGTTGGGATGGACCTTAAACATCCAGTTCCATGGGCAGAGACACCTCCCACTAGCCCAGGTTGCTCCAACCTGGCCTTGGACACTTCCAGGGATCCAGGGGCAGCCACAGCTTCTCTGGGAATTCCATCCCACACAGGGAAGAATTTCTTCCCAGTATCCCACTCAAATCTCCACTTTTCCAGTCTGAAGCCATTCCCTGTGTCCTGTCCCTCCCTGCCTTGTCCCCAGTCCCTCTCCAGCTCTCCTGGAGCCCCTTCAGGCCCTGCCAGGGGCTCTCAGCTCTCCCTGGAGCCTTCTCTTCTCCAGGGGAACCCCCCCAGCTCTCCCAGCCTGGCTCCAGAGCAGAGGGGCTCCAGAATCCTGGAATGGGTTGGGTGGGAAGGGACCTTAAAGTTCCAGTTCCAGGGACACCTCCCACCATCCCAGGTTGCTCCAAGCCCCATCCAGCCTGGCCTTGGTGATGCCACAGGGTGGTTTTTCCCCCTCCTTAATGGAATCCCAACATTCCCAGAGACGTGGTCGCCCCAATCCCACGGGGACACCGGATCCGAGGGGGGGGCCCGTGCTCCCCAAAATGCTGCTCCAGCAGGACCATCCCTGGCCTGGGGCAGGAACAGGCACAGACCCAAACCCCCAACACCCACCCGGAGCTGGCAAAGCCCGGAGGAGCCACCGGAGAGCCGGGAAAGCTGCTGGAGTGGAGCAGAACATTCCCGGGAAACTCCGGGGTCGGCGGCTCCAGGGGGGAGCTGCTTTGCTTTCCGACTGTTCCCTTCATCCCAGAAACACATTTCCTGGGATTTTGACTGGGATGTGCCCGTGGTCAGTCCTGGGTCTCACCCCGTTGGTAGAAAGGAAAACGAGATTCCTTTGGTCCATAAAAAGCGCCAGAAATGAAACCTATGGAGCAAAACTGGGAAGCGCCACGGAATTATCACCGATCCCAATCCCACTTCTCCTCCTCCCTCTTCACCTTCTCTCTCCCAGCTGAGGGGAAGGTTCTCCCCCCTCTCCGTGGCCGGGAAAGCACCAAAGGTTTGGAATTCCCTCTTTCCCTGCTGTTCCTTTTTGATCCTGGGAGAAGCCGCTCCAAAGCCTGAGGAATTCCCCAGGAGTGAGGGAGCAGCTCCTGGAGTTCCCCCCAGGGCTGGTGGGTGCTCAGTCCTTGCTTTAAGCTGGGTTTATCCCCTGCCTCCCTCAGCCTGAGCCCACCTGGAGTTGGGAACAGGGAAATAAAGAAGGAAGTTGTTCCTCTGGATCCTCTGGTCCCGCTGCAGGTTCCAAATGGGAATAAAGACCTTCTGGTTTTTCCAGTCAAACATCAGAACAGGAGGTTCTGAGGGCCGTGGGTCCAGCTGGGAGCTGTCCTGGCCTCAGGAAGGTCAATCCAGTGCTCTGTCAGCTCCAAAACTTGGGATGAGATGAACCTCCAAGGGGAAACCCTTCAAGGTCCTGCCTTGGAAGGATGGAGCTTAACCCCTAAATTACCACAAAATTCAAGATACAAAGTTTGAGGCTTGAGATTTGTATTTTTCTTCTTATTTTTTTTTTCTTAAACTGGGGGACATTTGGGTGAAACAAAGCCCAAGGGTGGAGGATTTGCTTCAGGCACAGCCTGGGGTTTTTTTTTTTTTGGTGGCCTCCACACAAGTGGCAGTTTTTTGGTGGCCCCTGTGGACGTGGAGACAGTTCTGAGGCCCTGGGTGGGACTTCACCCTGGTTTGACCCCGTTTGGAGACCTGGAATTGGGGTCTGGGAACCACCGAGATAATTCCCTGGGATGGGAAAAATCCCCAGTTTCAGGAGCTGGGATGAGCAAAGTCCCCACTTGTGTGTGCTGGGATTTGGGGTCAGGAGGCACCTCTGGATGTTCCTGTCTCCCAGAGAATGATCCCTGAGCTGGAGAGGAGGAAAAACCTTTGAGAAGGTCCCCAAACCCTTCAGGACACAGAGATGAGGATCCTGAGGATCCCAAGGATCCAGGCAGTTCTTCCTCTCTCTGCCCCTCATTTCCTGAGTGTTTTTGGTTCCATCCCTTCCCTTTTTCCGTGTCCTCACAACTTGGGAATCACACCAGGCCTGGAGGAGGAGCAGGAGGAGGAGGGAGAAATGGGGTCCAGCAAATCCTGGTGCTGGAGCCAGGCTGGGAGAGCTGGGAATGTCCAGCCTGGAGAAGAGGAGGCTCCAGGGAGAGCTGAGAGCCCCTGGCAGGGCCTGAAGGGGCTCCAGGAGAGCTGGAGAGGGACTGGGGACAAGGCAGGGAGGGACAGCACACAGGGAATGGCTTCAAACTGGAAAAGTGGAGATTTGGGTGGGATTTTGGGAAGGAATTCTTCCCTGTGAGGGTGGGGAGGGGCTGGAATGAATTCCCAGAGAAGCTGTGGCTGCCCCTGGATCCCTGGAAGTGTCCAAGGCCAGGTTGGAGCAAGCTGGGAGAGTGGGAGGTGTCCCTGCCCATCCAGATGGTTGTATCCCTGTCTTTTTAAGGTCCCTTCCCAGCCAAAGCATTCCATGATTCCCTTTTTCCAAGCCCTGCCTGCACCCACCCCTTCCCTGCAGGTTCCATCCCTCTGGAGCTCTGGGTCATTCCCTGCTTCTCCCACACCCTCCTTTCCCTGGAATGGCTCTGTGGAGGTGCTGGGCAAAACATTCCCCCCCCTGAAATCTCTGGGAAAGGGGCCTGGGAGGCGACAGGGATCAAAGGTGCTGGAATAAAGCAGCTGCAGGGACGGGTGGATGTCTTACAGATGTGGAGGGCACAGCCCCATCCAGGGAAAAATCCATCTTTCCCTCCCCAAAACCGATCTGGCAAAGGAGGATTTGAAAGTTCCCACATGATTTTATTTTTGGGAGTTGATTGTTTCTTCTTTGCCTCCTTTTTTTTTTTTTTTACTGTTATTATTTTTTTTTTTTTTTAAATGAAGTTTCCCCCTGATTGCAAAACCAAATGTGAAAACCTGGAGAGCCCCGGGGAAGGGGAGCACTGGGAGGGCTCCTGGCAAAATGGGAATTCCTGCTTTCTTTGTGCAGGGGGTGAAAGGCTGGATGGGAACAACCTGGGAGGGTTCCTTGTGGCTGTGGATGGACCAGGATTTCAAAAGGCAGGAGTGGGATAACTGAGCATTAATGTCATCAGGAACCAGCAAATGGGGCTGAGGTGGAGCCCAGGAGAAAAAACAAGGGGAAGAACTCCTTCGTGGAAACACGGAATCGTGGAATTCCAGACTGGTTTGGGCTGGGAGGGACATTAAAGCTCATCCAGTTCCACCCAGGGACACCTCCCACCAGCCCAGGGTGCTCCAACCTGGCCTTGGACACTTCCAGGGATCCAGGGGCAGCCTCAGCTTCTCTGGGGAAGAATTCCTTCCCAATATCCCATCTATCCCTGCCCTCTGGCAGTGGGAAGCCATTCCCTGTGTCCTGTCCCTCCCTGTCTTGTCCCCAGTCCCTCTCCAGCTCTCCTGGAGCCCCTTCAGGCCCTGCCAGGGGCTCCCAGCTCTCCCTGGAACCTTCTCTTCAGAGGAGAGTTTGATTTGATGACCTTTTTCCAGGGTCAAGAAAGTAGAGTTCTGACCCTTCTCTTTTCCCCCAAAACCCTTGGATAACTCCTGGTTCAGGGATCAGGGAGCCCTCAGTACCCAGACTGACCCTGGGTGGTGGTAGGGGGTGTCCCAAGGCTGAGGGAGCAGCTCTGCCCCATCCCAAAGCTCCTCCTGGGGCTTCTTCCCAATTCATCCACAGGGTCCAGCTCCAGATGGGGAAAGGACTGGGATGAGAACAGTGCAGGATCCTGGGATTGGAATCCAGGCACTGGGGAATGTCCAGCTCCAGCTGGGGAAGGGACTGGGATGGGAACAGTGCAGGATACTGGGATGGGTACCCAGGCACTGGGGAATGTCCAGTTCCAACTGGGAAAAGGACTCCAGTTGGGATGGGAACAGTGCAGGATCCTGGGATGTGTTACCAGGCACTGGGGAATGTCCAGTTCCAGTTGGGGAAGGGACTGGGATGAGAACAGTGCAGGATAATGGGATTGGAATCCAGGCACTGGGGAATGTCCAGTTCCAACTGGGAAAAGGACTCCAGTTGGTATGAGAACAGTGCATGATACTGGGATTGGTACCCAGGCACTGGAGAATGTCCAGTTCCAGTTGGGAAAAGCACTCCAGTTGGGATGGGAACAGTGCAGGATACTGGGATGGGTATCCAGGCACTGGGGAATGTCCAATTCCAGTTGGGAAAAGGACTCCAGTTGGGATGGGAACAGTGCAGGATCCTGGGATTGGAACCCAGGCACTGGGGAATGTCCAGTTCCAACTGGAGAAGGGACTGGGATGAGAACAGTGCAGGATCTTGGGATTGGAACCCAGGCACTGAAGAATGTCCAGCTCCAGCTGGGGAAGGGACTGGGATGAGAACAGTGCAGGATACTGGGATGGGTTACCAGACACTGGGGAATGTCCAGTTCCAACTGGGAAAAGGACTGGGATGAGAACAATGCAGGATACTGGGATGGGTATCCAGGCACTAGGGAATGTCCAGTTCCAACTGGGGAAAGGACTGGGATGGGAACAGTGCAGGATATTGGGATTGGAACCCAGGCACTGGGGAATGTCCAATTCAGCTGGGGAAAGGACTGGGATGAGAACAGTGCAGGATCCTGGGATTGGTACCCAGACACTGGGGAATGTCCAGTTCCAACTGGGAAAAGCACTCCAGTTGGGATGAGGACAGTGCAGGATCCCGGGATTGGGACCCAGGCACCGGGACGTTCCCTGATTTGGGCTCACATCCCACTGGACACGGATCTAATTGACTGGATGGAGTCACCCGTCACTTCCCAGCCCCGCCAGGGAAGGTTTCCCGGGATTTTGGTCTCCCTCGGGGTGTCCATGGATACCTGGGATATTTCGGTGGCGGGGGGAGGAGGAACTGGGTTTTCTGGGCTCTGGAAAAGTGCCGGGATGGGCCGTGTCCTCCCCTCCGGAGCAAACAGGGAAGGCACCTTTCCTGGAGAAAGCCGGGGGTGGAAGAAAAGGAGGAAAACTGGGAAAAGGCGGCGAGGATTCCCGGTGGCGCCAGAGGGAGCCCTTCCCTCGCGGATGAGACACAAACCGGGCTCGGGCTCGAGCGGGAGATTAAACTCGAGTGTCACCTTCCAGCTCTTTCCAACCTGGGACAGATCCCCCATCCAGGGCCAGGGAGAGCCCCCCCGAGCTGGCACTGCCACTGTCCCTGTCCCTGTCCCTGTCCCCGTCCCTGTTCCTGTCCCTGTCCCTGTCCCCGTCCCTGTCCCTGTCCCTGTCCCTGTCCCTTCCCTGTCCCCGTCCCTGTCCCTGTCCCCGTCCCTGTCCCCGTCCCTGTCCCTTCCCTGTCCCTTCCCTGTCCCTGTCCCTGTCCCTGTCCCTGTCCCTGTCCCTGTCCCTGTCCCCGTCCCTGTCCCCGTCCCTGTCCCTGTCCCTGTCCCTGTCCCTGTCCCCGTCCCTGTCCCCGTCCCTGTCCCTGTCCCTGTCCCTGTCCCTGTCCCTGTCCCTGTCCCTGTCCCCAGGCTCCTGAAATAACGTTATTCCCACTCCCGGCTCACACCCTGGCTGGAAAATCCCTCCCCCTGAGCCCCTTCAGAGATGGATCTCCTCTCTACCCTCTCCATCCCCTCCATCCTCTCCATCTTCTCCATCTTCTCCATCCTCTCCATCCCTTCCATCCCCTCCATCCTCTCCATCCTCTCCATCCCCTCCATCCTCTTCATCCTCTCCATCCCCTCCATCCCTTCCATCCCCTCCATCCTCTCCATCCTCTCCATCCCCTCCATCCCTTCCATCCCCTCCATCCTCTCCATCCTCTCCATCCTCTCCACCCTCTCCATCCTCTCTATCTTCTCCATCCCCTCCATCCCCTCCATCCCCTCCATCCTCTCCATCCCTTCCATCCCCTCCATCCTCTCCATCCCTTCCATCCCCTCCATCCTCTCCATCCCTTCCATCCCCTCCATCCTCTCCATCCTCTCCATCCCCTCCATCCCCTCCATCCTCTCCATCCCTTCCATCCCCTCCATCCTCTCCATCCTCTCCATCCCCTCCATCCTCTCCATCCCTTCCATCCTCTCCACCCTCTCCATCCCCTCCATCCCCTCCATCCTCTCCATCCTCTCCACCCTCTCCATCCCCTCCATCCTCTCCATCTTCTCCACCCCCTCCATCCCTTCCATCCCCTCCATCCCCTCCATCCCCTCCATCCCTTCCATCCCCTCCATCCTCTCCATCCTCTCCATCCCTTCCATCCTCTCCATCCTCTCCATCCCCTCCATCCCCTCCATCCTCTCCATCCTCTCCATCCCTTCCATCCTCTCCATCCTCTCCATCCCCTCCATCCCCTCCATCCTCTCCATCCTCTCCATCCCTTCCATCCTCTCCATCCTCTCCACCCTCTCCATCCCCTCCATCCTCTCCATCTTCTCCATCCCCTCCATCCTCTCCACCCTCTCCATCCTCTCCATCCTTTTCCAGCCCCTGCTGTGGGGACATCCCAATCCTTTCATTCCAAGGAGTTAAAGCCGAGACAAATCTAAAGGAGAAAGGAGAGAAAACTTCCCGTTTGACTTGGGACAAAGTGGCTGGAGCCATTTTTCCCACGTGTTCAAGCATTTGGGACCGTTCCGTATTTCCAGTGAAATAAGGAATTCGGGGTGAGGAGGGGTCAAAAAACACCAAGAAAGCTGAAGGATCTGTCCCCAAAATCCCCATGGAATGTGGCCACCCCAAAATCCCCACGGAATGTGACCACCCCAAAATCCCCATGGAATGTGGCCACCCCAAAATCCCCATGGAATGTGACCACCCCAAAATCCCCGTGGAATGTGGCCACCCCAAAATCCCCACGGAATGTGACCACCCCAAAATCCCCACGGAATGTGGCCTTCCACCAGAAGGGAAGGGAAGGGAAGGTTTGGGAAGGTTTGGGAAGGTTTGGGATGGTTTGGGAAGGTTTGGGAAGGGAAGGTTTGGGAAGGGAAAGGAAGGGAAGGAAAGGAAAGGAAAGGAAAGGGAAGGGAAGGGAAGGAAAGGAAAGGGAAGGGAAGGGAAGGGAAGGTTTGGGAAGGGAAGGGAAGGTTTGGGAAGGGAAGGTTTGGGAAGGGAAGGTTTGGGAAGGTTTGGGAAGGGAAGGTTTGGGAAGGTTTGGGAAGGTTTGGGAAGGTTTGGGAAGGGAAGGGAAGGGAAGGGAAGGGAAGGGAAGGGAAGGGAAGGGAAGGGAAGGGAAGGGAAGGGAAGGTTTGGGAAGGGAAGGTTTGGGAAGGGAAGGTTTGGGAAGGGAAGGGAAGGTTTGGGAAGGTTTGGGAAGGTTTGGGAAGGTTTGGGAAGGTTTGGGAAGGTTTGGGAAGGTTTGGGAAGGTTTGGGAAGGGAAGGTTTGGGAAGGGAAGGTTTGGGAAGGGAAGGTTTGGGAAGGTTTGGGAAGGTTTGGGAAGGGAAGGTTTGGGAAGGGAAGGGAAGGTTTGGGAAGGGAAGGTTTGGGAAGGGAAGGTTTGGGAAGGTTTGGGAAGGTTTGGGAAGGGAAGGTTTGGGAAGGTTTGGGAAGGGAAGGTTTGGGAAGGGAAGGGAAGGTTTGGGAAGGGAAGGGAAGGTTTGGGAAGGTTTGGGAAGGGAAGGGAAGGGAAGGTTTGGGAAGGTTTGGGAAGGGAAGGTTTGGGAAGGTTTGGGAAGGGAAGGTTTGGGAAGGTTTGGGAAGGGAAGGGAAGGTTTGGGAAGGGAAGGTTTGGGAAGGGAAGGGAAGGGAAGGTTTGGGAAGGGAAGGTTTGGGAAGGTTTGGGAAGGGAAGGGAAGGGAAGGTTTGGGAAGGGAAGGTTTGGGAAGGTTTGGGAAGGGAAGGTTTGGGAAGGTTTGGGAAGGTTTGGGAAGGGAAGGTTTGGGAAGGGAAGGTTTGGGAAGGGAAGGTTTGGGAAGGTTTGGGAAGGTTTGGGAAGGGAAGGTTTGGGAAGGTTTGGGAAGGTTTGGGAAGGGAAGGTTTGGGAAGGGAAGGGAAGGGAAGGGAAGGTTTGGGAAGGGAAGGGAAGGTTTGGGAAGGTTTGGGAAGGTTTGGGAAGGTTTGGGAAGGGAAGGGAAGGGAAGGGAAGGGAAGGGAAGGGAAGGGAAGGGAAGGGAAGGGAAGGGAAGGTTTGGGAAGGGAAGGTTGGGAAGGGAAGGTTTGGGAAGGGAAGGTTTGGGAAGGGAAGGTTTGGGAAGGGAAGGGAAGGTTTGGGAAGGGAAGGGAAGGTTTGGGAAGGTTTGGGAAGGGAAGGTTTGGGAAGGTTTGGGAAGGGAAGGGAAGGTTTGGGAAGGTTTGGGAAGGTTTGGGAAGGGAAGGTTTGGGAAGGGAAGGGAAGGGAAGGGAAGGGAAGGGAAGGGAAGGTTTGGGAAGGGAAGGTTTGGGAAGGGAAGGGAAGGTTTGGGAAGGTTTGGGAAGGGAAGGGAAGGGAAGGGAAGGGAAGGGAAGGGAAGGGAAGGGAAGGGAAGGTTTGGGAAGGGAAGGGAAGGGAAGGGAAGGGAAGGTTTGGGAAGGGAAGGGAAGGGAAGGGAAGGGAAGGGAAGGGAAGGGAAGGGAAGGGAAGGGAAGGGAAGGGAAGGGAAGGGAAGGTTTGGGAAGGGAAGGTTTGGGAAGGGAAGGGAAGGGAAGGTTTGGGAAGGGAAGGGAAGGGAAGGGAAGGGAAGGGAAGGTTTGGGAAGGTTTGGGAAGGTTTGGGAAGGTTTGGGAAGGGAAGGTTTGGGAAGGTTTGGGAAGGTTTGGGAAGGGAAGGGAAGGGAAGGGAAGGGAAGGGAAGGGAAGGGAAGGGTTGGGAAGGGAAGGTTTGGGAAGGGAAGGTTTGGGAAGGTTTGGGAAGGGAAGGTTTGGGAAGGTTTGGGAAGGTTTGGGAAGGGAAGGTTTGGGAAGGGAAGGGAAGGTTTGGGAAGGGAAGGGAAGGTTTGGGAAGGGAAGGGAAGGGAAGGTTTGGGAAGGTTTGGGAAGGGAAGGTTTGGGAAGGGAAGGGAAGGTTTGGGAAGGTAAGGTTTGGGAAGGTTTGGGAAGGTTTGGGAAGGTTTGGGAAGGTTTGGGAAGGGAAGGTTTGGGAAGGGAAGGTTTGGGAAGGTTTGGGAAGGGAAGGGAAGGAAAAAGGGAAGGGGAGGAAAGGGAAGAGGGAAGGAGAGGAAAGGAGAGAGAAGGGAAGGAAAGGAAAGGAAAGGAAAGGAAAGGAAAGGAAAGGAAAGGAAAGGAAAGGAAAGGAAAGGAAAGGAAAGGAAAGGAAAGGAAAGGAAAGGAAAGATAAATGGCTTTGACAGGGATAGCTTTTTTTTTGGGGGAAAAAAATGAAATTATATGGATTTCCTGGGAATTCTCAGCGAGCAAAAAGGTGAGGAAGCTACACGGGAAAAAAATGTGAATATCCAGTTTTTGGATTTTCAGGGAACTCCAAGTGAAACTTCTTCCCAGGATTGACAGAAAATTCCCTTTTTTTTCTGGACAGTAATGGAAAGGTTGGAATGATAATAAAAAGCTGCAATGTTGGTTTTTTTCGGCCAACAAATGATAAAATATCGATCAATTATTATAAAAATAATCCACATTAATGGATGTGGAATGGGATTGAATTCCAGGTCTGGACAGGAATAAAAAGTGGGAGGCACAAAATGATCTCAGGGCGGAACTGGGAGAGGGGAAATCACGCCAGAAAAAAGCTGGGAATTTTGGGGAATCCTCACTGTAAAGCTCACCCCCGTTTCTTCAGGCACCATCCGTGGGTTATAAAGGAACAGGAGGTGCCTGGAGGGGAAAACGTGGGATCTGCTCATGGAAAACTCCCTGGCAGCGGCAGCGGAGCAGAACACGCTGGGCTGGAGGCTCCTGGAGCTCATTCCATGCCCGGCCACATTCCAGGAGGGAAAGGTCCAGGTTCCTACTGCTCCCACAGCGCCTGGACAGCCCAGGCATTCCAGGGAAAGTCCGTGGCACTGGAGGGAGGGAAGAGGTTCCTTCTCCTCCCTCTCCACCAGCAGCTCCCTCACGGAAAGTTCTCTGTGGAAGCCGACGGTCGGAACGGGACAATCTGGGATTTTCCGACCTTAACGATCCCATGATTCTATTTTGGGATACACAGGACCCCTCTTGCTTTCCTGTGCCTCTGTTTTCCAGCTCCCAGGCCTGGCTTTTCCCTCTGCTTTTTATTGGGCCAAAGCTTCCGGAGGGGAAAAAAAAAACCAAACCAAACCAACCCAGGGAGTTCTTTGGAGCTGGGAAAAAACGGCCCCCAAAAACCCCCTTCTTGGCTGAACATGGTCAGGATGGGGCTTCTTGTTGGGAATTCCTGACACTTCCAGGGGTGTTCCCACAGGGATTTGGCCTCTTTGCCATTCCTTGGGCAGGGAAGAACCTGCAGTGCCACAGGAAAACAGGGAATGGCCGGGAAGGGACCAAACTCTTCCCCAAAATCAACAGGGAACTAAAGGTTGGTGGGGGAAGGAATGAGGGGAGTGTCCCATATTCCCAAGGAAATATGGATCCCTGACCCCCTTCCCTGCTCCCAGGGAGCTCTTTGCTGGAATCTGGGGCTGAGCCCAACCCACCTTCCAAAATAAAAATGGATGTTTATCCTCCAAGCTCCAAATTCCCATTTTAGATACAACTGGATCCAGGATTTCTCTGCTGTTGCCAGGGCAGGATAATCCCAACATTCCCAAGGTATTGTGTCTTACAGGAATGGCTTTCCCTCTCTCCAACAGTCATGGAATCATGGGATAGTTTGGGTTGGAAGGGATCAAACTCTTCCCTCAAAATCAGCAGGAAACCAGATGTTGGTGGGGGAAGGAATGAGGGGAATATCCCATATTTCCAAGGAAGTATGAATCCAAAGCCCTGACTCCCTTTCCTGCTCCTGAGGAGGTTTTTTTTCTGGAATCTGGGGCTGAGCCCAACCCACCTTCCAAAATAAAAATTGTCCTCCAAGCTCCAAATTCCCATTTCAGGTACAACTGGATCCAGGATTGCTCTGCTGTTGCCAAGCAGAGGAATCTCCCAGGGCAGGATAATCCCAACATTCCCAAGGTGCTGCTGCACCTTTTCCTCCAGGGACTGAGCAGGAATAAATCCCACTGGAGAGGGAGAACCCATGGAAGTGGGATTTGTTTGTGTCTCCTCACAGCTCCTTCCTGGGCTGTCCCAGGAGTCCCTCCAACCCCCCATTCCATGGGTATTTGATCCCATTTTTTATCCAGCATCCCAGGAATTCGCTCATGCGTTTTAATCCCTTTTTTTTTGTTTTTTTTTTTTGGGAAAACCAGCCAGGTTGGAGCGGCCCAACCCCTGATATAAAACTTTCCTGGAATATTTGGGGTTTGTAGGAAATCTAAGAACAAGCAGCAGCAGATATTCCAGGACCATCTTCCTTGGATCCGTTTCTCCCTTGGAACAGCCCGGGGCTGGTTATCAGGGAAGGAAAAATTCCTTTGGGTTGTGGATCTGGGAGTCAGGGAAGAGCCCGACCTTCCTGCTGAGGGGAACCATCCAACCCAGTCTGGAAGTGGATTCCTGACCCTGCTGCTCCCTCCCAGGGTGGGAAGGAAAAGGAATTCTGAAGGAGAAGCCCAGCCTGGCTCCGACAGGGACAATATTCCTCATTTTCCTTTGTTTTTCCACAGCAGTCCCAAAAAAACCCCGGAGTTTTTCTCCGTGTCAAACATTTATTGGGAGCTGGAGATTTTTCCTCCTTCAGTTCTGGCTCAGAGGGAGAAATTGGGAATTGTTTTAGGGTTTGTTTTGTTTTTTTTTTCCCCCACATCTGTCAAGGAAATCAGAGGAGCTGATCCAAACCGTATCCAAGGTTTACCTGCCTTGGAAAAGCTTCCAGCTGGGCAGGCTGCGTGTTCCTCCTTCACCCCTGGAATTCCAGGGCCCAAATCATTCCCAGCCTCTCCTGCTTATCACTTGTTTTGAATTCCAGGTGAAAGGCTGAGTATTTTGGGGAACAATTCGGGTTCTCTGCTGGATTTACAGAAAAAAACCGGGAACTCAGTGGAGGGCAGAGGAATTCCTGGAGCTTGGATGAGGCAGGAGGAGAAGCAGCAGGTCCATCTCCTTGGAAAAGGCCACTGGAGGGGTTGGAACCATCCAAATTCCACATGGAGGCATCGGAACCAACCCTCTGGGAAGGTCTCCATGGTGCCAGGAGCCAATGGAGGCACCTGGAGTGGGAATCCCACATGGAATGTGGTGGCTTTCTGGGATCACCATCCCACCCTGAGGGAGCACAGGGAACAGGGAACAGGGGACAGGGATGTGCTCCAGGGATCCCCAGAGGAATTTGCCCCTCCCGAATTCCCTCTGGAGCGATCTCCTGAAGGAAAAGCAGGAATCTGACCCCGCCCAGCACAGGCTTTGCCAGCTGGAATATTAACTGGAAGTTCCTGGGACAACTTGGGAATCTTTCTGCTCCAACCCAGCCCGGGTTTAAAGCTGGGGCTGCTCAGCCCTGGCAGTGCCCAGTGGAGCCACCTGGGATGATGGAAGGGGTTCCTGGAGGGAACTGGGTGGGATTCAAGGACCCTTCCAACCCAAACCAGTCCAAAGCTTTCCAGAGGGATCCCTAAATATTTAATCTGGGATCTTCTGGGTTAAACACACAAAGCTGAGCTTAACCACACACAGACTCCTTCAAAGTCATCCCAGACTTCCCCCTTCTCCACTCCAGCCCTCCCACGGGCTGTTTTCCCAGGAGAGCTCAGGAAGTCAGGGGGAGGATTTCAAGCACCGGGAGAAGAGGCCACTCTGGAGCTCCTCGAGCTGGAATTGCCACCTCTCCCTTGGCTCATTCCCAGCTCCTGCTCCTCCATCCAGCCCTGCATCCTCTCAGCTCTGAGCCCTCCTTTTCCCTCATTCCCAGCTCCTGCTCCTCCATCCATCCATCCATCCATCCCTTCATCCTTCCATCTCTCATCCCTACTTTTCCCTCATTCCCAGCTCCTGCTCCTCCACCCATCCATCCATCCATCATCCATCCGTCCATCCTTCCAGCTCTAATTCCTGCTTTTCCCTCATTCCCAGCTCCTGCTCCTCCATCCATCCATCCATCCATCCTCTCAGCTCTGATCCCTCCTTTTCCCTCATTCCCAGCTCCTGCTCCTCCATCCATCCATCCATCCATCCGTCCATCCTTCCAGCTCTCATCCTTCCTTTTCCCTCATTCCCAGCTCCTACTCCTCCATCATCCATCCATCCATCCATCCATCCACCATCCATCCATCCATCCATCCATCCACTCATCCATCCATCTTCTCAGCTCTGATCCCTCCTTTTCCCTCATTCCCAGTTCCTGCTCCTCCACCCACCCATCCATCCATCCATCCATCCATCCATCATCCTTCCATCCATCCTTCCAGCTCTGATCCCTCCTTTTCCCTCATTCCCAGTTCCTGCTCCTCCACCCACCCATCCATCCATCCATCCATCCATCATCCATCCATCCATCCATTCCTGCATCCTTCCAGCTTTGATCCCTCCTTTTCCCTCATTCCCAGCTCCTACTCCTCCATCATCCATCCATCCATCCATCCATCCATCATCCATCCGTCCATCCTTCCAGCTCTGATCCCTCCTTTTCCCTCATTCCCAGCTCCTGCTCCTCCATCCATCCATCCATCCATCCACCCATCCATCCATCCATCCATCCATCCACTCATCCATCCATCCTCTCAGCTCTGATCCCTCCTTTTCCCTCATTCCCAGTTCCTGCTCCTCCACCCATCCATCCATCCATCCATCCATCCATCCATCCATCATCCTTCCATCCATCCTTCCAGCTCTGTTCCCTCCTTTTCCCTCATTCTCAGCTCCTTCTCCTCCATCTATCCATCCATCCATCCCTTCATCCTTCCAGCTCTGATTCCTCCTTTTCCCTCATTCCCAGTTCTTGCTCCTCCATCCATCCATCCATCCATCCATCCATCCATCCATCCATCCATCCTCTCAGCTCTGATCCCTCCTTTTCCCTCATTCCCAGCTCCTGCTCCTCCATCCATCCATCCATCCATCCATCCCTTCATCCTTCCAGCTCTCATCCCTCCTTTTCCCTCATTCCCAGCTCCTACTCCTCCATCATCCATCCATCCATCCATCCATCCACCCATCCATCCATCCATCCATCCATCCACTCATCCATCCATCTTCTCAGCTCTGATCCCTCCTTTTCCCTCATTCCCAGTTCCTGCTCCTCCACCCACCCATCCATCCATCCATCCATCCATCCATCATCCATCCATCCATCCATTCCTGCATCCTTCCAGCTTTGATCCCTCCTTTTCCCTCATTCCCAGCTCCTGCTCCTCCATCCATCCATCCATCCACCCATCCATCCATCCATCCATCATCCATCCGTCCATCCTTCCAGCTCTGATCCCTCCTTTTCCCTCATTCCCAGCTCCTGCTCCTCCATCATCCATCCATCCATCCACCCATCCATCCATCCATCCATCCATCCACTCATCCATCCATCCTCTCAGCTCTGATCCCTACTTTTCCCTCATTCCCAGTTCCTGCTCCTCCACCCATCCATCCATCCATCCATCCATCCATCCATCATCCTTCCATCCATCCTTCCAGCTCTGATCCCTCCTTTTCCCTCATTCCCAGCTCCTGCTCCTCTATCCACCCATCCATCCATCCATCCATCCATCATCCATCCATCCCTGCATCCATCCCTTCATCCTTCCAGCTCTCATCCCTACTTTTCCCTCATTCCCAGCTCCTGTTCCTCCATCCATCCATCCATCCATCCATCCATCCATCCATCCATCCATCCCTTCATCCTTCCAGTTCTGATTCCTCCTTTTCCCTCATTCCCAGCTCTTGCTCCTCTATCCACCCATCCATCCATCCATCCATCCATCCATCCATCCATCCATCCATCCATTCCTCCATCCATCCATCCATCCATCCATCTTCTCAGCTCTGATCCCTCCTTTTCCCTCATTCCCAGCTCCTTCTCCTCCATCCATCCATCCATCCATCCCTTCATCCTTCCAGCTCTGATCCCTCCTTTTTCCTCATTCCCAGCTCCTGCTCCTCTACCCATCCATCCATCCATCCCTTCAAACTTCCAGCTCTCATCCCTACTTTTCCCTCATTCCCAGTTCCTGCTCCTCCACCCATCCATCCATCCATCCATCCATCCATCCATCCTTCAGGCTCTGATCCCTCCTTTTCCCTCATTCCCAGCTCCTGCTCCTCTATCCACCCATCCATCCATCCCTTCATCCTTCCAGCTCTGATTCCTCCTTTTCCCTTGTTCCCAGCTCTTGCTCCTCCATCCATCCATCCATCCATCCATCCATCCATCCATCCCTGCATCCTTCCAGCTCTGATCCCTCTTTTTCCCTCGTTCCCAGCTCCTTCTCCTCCATCCATCCATCCATCCATCCATCCATCCATCCATCCATCCATCCATCCTTCCAGCTCTCATCCCTCCTTTTCCCTCATTCCCAGCTCCTTCTCCTCCATCTATCCATCCATCCATCCATCCCTTCATCCTTCCAGTTCTGATTCCTCCTTTTCCCTCATTCCCAGCTCTTGCTCCTCTATCCACCCATCCATCCATCCATCCATCCATCCATCCATCCATCCATCTTCTCAGCTCTGATCCCTCCTTTTCCCTCATTCCCAGCTCCTTCTCCTCCATCCATCCATCCATCCATCCCTTCATCCTTCCAGCTCTGATCCCTCCTTTTTCCTCATTCCCAGCTCCTGCTCCTCTACCCATCCATCCATCCATCCCTTCAAACTTCCAGCTCTCATCCCTACTTTTCCCTCATTCCCAGTTCCTGCTCCTCCACCCATCCATCCATCCATCCATCCATCATCCATCCCTGCATCCTTCCAGTTCTGACCCCTCTTTTTCCCTCGTTCCCAGCTCCTTCTCCTCCATCCATCCATCCATCCATCCATCCCTGCATCCATCCATCCATCTATCCATTCTCCCTTCATCCTTCCATCTCTCATCCCTCCTTTTCCCTCATTCCCACCTCCTGCTCTTCCATCCATCCATCCATCCATCCATCCATCCATCCATCCATCCATCCATCCCTTCATCCTTCCATCTCTCATCCCTCCTTTTCCCTCATTCCCACCTCCTGCTCCTCCATCCATCCCTGCATCCTTGCTGTTGATTCCACCCCTTTTCCCACGGATTCCGCCCCTTTTCCCATGGATTCCCCCCATTTTCTCCATCCCCTGAGCCAGTTCCAGCCTCTCCAGAGGCCTTTTCCAAGGGGATGGATCTGCTGCTTCTCCTCCTGCCTCATCCAAGCTCCGGGGATTCCCCTGCCCTCCACTGACTTCCCCGTTTTTCTGCAAACCCAAGAAATTCCCCTCATTTTATATTAATTTCCCCCTTTTCCCAATTGATTTCACCCCTTTTCTATGGATTTCACCCCTTTTTCCATGAATTTCACCCCCTTTTACATTGATCTCCCCCCAGTTTATACTGTTTTCATCCCCCTTTATACCGATTTTACCCCTTTTATATTGATTTAATCCCATTTTATATCAATTTCACCCCATTTTATATTGATTTCACTCATTCTACATTAATTTCTTCTCATTTCACATTAATTTTGCCTCATTTTATATTAATTTTACTTCATTTTATATTAACTTCACCTTATTTTATATCAATTTCACCCCATTTTTTATTGATTTCACCCCATTTTATATTAATTTCACCCCCTTTTATATTCATTTTACTCCCTTTTATATTCATTTCATCACCTTTTATATTAATTTCACCTCATTTTATGTTAACGTCACCTTATTTTATATTGATTTCACCCCCTTTTATATTAATTTTACCCCCTTTTATATTCATTTCACCCCGTTTTATATTGATTTCCTCACCTTTTATATTGATTTAATCCCATTTTATATTAATTTCCTCTCACTTTATATTGATCTCACCCCCTTTTATGTTACTTTTAGCCTCTTTTATATTGATTTCACCTAATTTCATATTAATTTCCCCCATTTTTATTATTTTACCCCATTTTATATTAATTTTACCCCCTTTTATATTAATTTCACCCCTTTTATATCGATTTAATCCAGTTTTATATTAATGGCAGTCCCTTTTATATCGATTTCACCCCTTTTTATGTTAATTTAATCAAATGTCATATTAATGGCAGCCACCTTTATATTGATTTAATCCCTTTCTATGTTAATTTAATCAAATTCCATATTAATTGCAGTCCCTTTTATATTGATTTCACCCCATTTTATATTGATTTAATCAAATTTCATATTAATTACAGCCCCTTTTATATTGATTTCAGCCCATTTTATATTGATTTAATCAAATGTCATATTAATTACAGCCCCTTTTATATCGATTTCACCCCTTTTTATATTGATTTAACCAAATTTCATATTAATGGCAGCCCCTTTTATATTGATTTAATCCCTTTTTATGTTAATTTAATCAAATTTCATATTAATGGCAGCCACCTTTATATTGATTTCACCCCTTTTTATGTTAATTTAATCAAATGTCATATTAATTGCAGCCCCTTTTATATTGATTTCGGCCCTTCTTTTATGGATTTAATCAAATTTCATATTAATTACAGCCCCTTTTATATTGATTTCACCCCTTTTTATATTGATTTAATCAAATGTCATATTAATTACAGCCCCTTTTACATTGATTTCAGCCCATTTTATGTTAATTTAATCAAATTTCATATTAATTACAGCCCCTTTTATATTGATTTCAGCCCTTTTTATATTCATTTCACCCCCATTTTATACTAAGTTCATTCTGGTTTTGTTGGGAATGGGCTGAGCCCTCCCTGGTTTTGTTGGGAAGGGGCTGTTCCCAGTGGATCCAGGGCTGTCACTGGACTGGTGCACGTTGTCTGCCGGGATAATTGATCCCTTTTTATCCTGATTAGGAATATTGGGAAGGAAATTGTTCCCTGGGAGGGTGGGGAGGCCCTGGAATGATTTTCCCAGGGAAGCTGTGGCTGCCCCTGGATCCCTGGAGTGTCCAAGGCCAGGTTGGATGGGGCTTGGAGCAACCTGGGAGAGTGGGAGGTGTCCCTGCCCATGAGAGGGGTGGCACTGGGTGGGATTTAAGATCCTTTCCATCCCAAAGCATTCCAGGATTCTGGAGCCCCTCTGCTCTGGAGCCAGGCTGGGAGAGCTGGGGGGGTTCCCCTGGAGAAGAGAAGGCTCCAGGGAGAGCTGAGAGCCCCTGGCAGGGCCTGAAGGGGCTCCAGGAGAGCTGGAGAGGGACTGGGGACAAGGGAGGGAGGGACAGCACACAGGGAATGGCTTCGAGTTGGAAAAGAGGAGATTTGAGTGGGATATTGGGAAGGAATTCTTCCCTGGAGAAGCTGTGGCTGCCCCACCCCTGGAAGTGTCCAAGGCCAGGTTGGAGCACCCTGGGCTGGTGGGAGGTGTCCCTGCCCACGGCAGGGGTGGGACTGGGTTGTGTCCAAGTTCCCTTCCCACCCAACCCACTCTGGGATTCCATGACCTGTAGGTCTGGGATCTTCAGGGGTGGGAACAGCCAAGTTCTAAAGCAGGATTGACCGACCAGGTGTGTCCCAGGAGCACCTCCATGGGCAGGGGGGAACAGTGGGATGTGGAAATGCAGCAAGAACGCTCTTCCCCACCCGGAACACTTTGATTAGGGAGGAGGAGGAGGAGGTTTTAACACCTTTGCCCTGGAAAAAAATCCAAAGGGGAGCTCAAACAGGCCGTGCTGGAGCCTGTGGAGCTGGACAGTGCCTTTCTCTGCCCTCTCCTCTGCTCCAGCAGCACATGGAAAGCTGCCACCCCCTGAGTCACCGGCTCAGGTGGGATTCCATGGTCCTTAAGGTCCCTGCCAAGCCATTCCATGATTCTGCTGGATCCCAGATCTGTTGGAAGCCCCCTGAGGTGCAGGAGAGCCGGAACCAACCGTCTGTCTGGGCTTTGTGGGATTTCCTGCCTGGACCCTCCATCCTGAGGGAACACTTCTCCTGCTCCGAATCCCTCCTCAAACTCCGGGTGGATACAACCCCTTCCCTGCTTTCTTGCCTCATCCCGGGATTCCTTGTGCTTGTGGAGCTCTCCCAGTCTCCCCCCACGGATGGAGCAGCTGACTGGATGAATCCCTGGACATCCCTGTTCCCAGGTTTTCTCCCAGCCTGGAGGGATCTGGGGAGCTGAAACCCACTCCTGGATGTGGGAATTCACTCTGAGATTTCACGAGGAGATTTCCTGCACCGCTCCTCTCCTTTCCCTGGAAGTTTGGGGCAGGAATTCCATCCCAGAGAGGCTCTGGAGGGGTGGTCATGGCAGGGAAACCTCAGGGAATGTGTCCAAACCTCCCCTTTGGGCCACCCAAACCCTCTCCAAAGCCCTTTTCCTGTCCCTTCCCTGCCCCAAAACGTGTGTCCCTTTATTTAATCCCCGAACCCCTTTGTGCAGGAATCGCTTCTGGAGGCGGATCCGCTCCAGGCCGGCGGAATTCCGGGCCCTTTAATGACAACCCGGCTCCATCAGGGCTGGAATTGCTTCCAGTTGCTGCCAGTGGAGCAGCTGTTGGGCTCCCCCCTCCCCTCCCCGGCTCCAGTGCCCCACACCTGCCCTTCCAGCTGCTCCAACGGGGATTTCTCTCCAGCTGAGGAGCCGGCATCTGGAAAATATCAATATTTACGGTTCGGAACGGGAACAAAACCCCCCTCCATAAAAATACTTGTAGGTGATCTGGGCTCTTTCAAGTGCTTGATGGAGAAAACGTTATTTTTAGGTGTTGGTTTGGTTTTTTTTTTTGTTTTACTCTTTCCTGGGCTGGAGGGGAGGGGGAGGGTGGGTTGTTGGGACTGATGATGTGGGGGAGAAATTCCTGCCGGGCTCCGGAGGGGAACAGCACTTGGAGAGCAGGGAAACGCTGGCAGGAGGGAGTTCAGGGGGTTCAGAGGCCAAAAATCGGGAGAGGAATAAGGAAAAGACTTGCCCTGCACTCCCACTGGGTTGGCTGGGAGCTTTTCCAAGCCTGGAAGGAAAGGCAGAGATGTCCCGTGGGATCCCAGACCCTCCTGCTGCAGGAGAGGGGACATGGAGCAGGGAAGGAAGGCAGGTGGGAATTCTGTAGGTGCAGATTCCAAAAACGAGGGGAAAAAAAACAGGGAAAAGACTCACAAAAGGTGCTGTTGCTTGAGGAGTGTCCCGAGGCTGAGGCCTGTCCTGATGGATTTTATGGCCTTCAGGGAAACTGTGGGAGAAATGTCTCTGTTTGAGCTGAATTCAGGCTCCAATTTAGTGGAGGCTTCGCTTTTCCAGGCAGCTCTTGTTCCAAAAGATTTCCAATGTGGAATTGAGGCTTTGCAGAGCCAGGGGGATGTGCCTTTTGGGAATGGTGATTCCCAGGTTTCCCAGGGGGCCAGGAAAACCAGTGGCACTTGGTTTGTGTCCAAAATAGTGTGGCAGGAGCAGGGCAGGGATTGTCCCCTGTGATGGCACTGGGGGGGGGGGGCCACACCTGGAATTCTGGGGGCAGTTCTCAGGATAAGGAAGGACATGGAGGGGCTGGAGCATGTCCAGGGAATGGAGCTGGGAAGGGGCTGGAGCAACAGGAGGGGCTGAGGGAGCTGGAGGGGCTCAGCCTGGAGAAAAGGAGGCTCAGGGGGGACCTTCTGGATCCCTAAAATTCCCTGGAAGGAGGTCGGAGCTGGGGGGGAGGTCGGGCTCTGCTCGCAGGGAACAAGGGACAGGAGGAGAGGGAACGGCCTCCAGCTGTGCCAGGGGAGGCTCAGGTTGGACAGGAGGAGGAATTCCCTCCTGGAAAGGGTGGTGAGGCCTTGGCAGGGGCTGCCCAGGGAGGTTTGGAGTGCCCAGCCCTGGAGGTGTCCATGGAATGACAGGACGTGACACTCGGTGCTCTGGGCTGGGGGACAAGGTGGAGATCGGGCACAAGGGGGGATCCAGGATCCTGGAGCTCTTTCCCAGCCTTTCTGTGGATCTGGGATTGTCCTGCCATGGACAGGGGAGTGTTTCTGTCCTTCACCTCCCCGTCTAGACGGCGAGTTTTGGGTTGGATCCTCTCCTGTGTCCGGCACCCGGCACAGCAGAGCCCTGGAACTGCGGCCTCCAGGCTGTTCAGAAATAGCTCCATGCTGCTTTTCCTTGCAAAACCAATCTTGGATCGGGCGGATCAGCCTTAGGATGGGTCCAGACTGGGAGCCAGCCCCGCTGCCGTGGTGACAGGCCCCGAGTCTGCCCCGGCTCTCAACCCAAACCCCAAAGCTTTGGCAGCTGTGGCTCGGAATGTTTGCACTGTTCAACCCTGACTCATCCCAGGGAGCGAGAGAGGAGCGGCAGGAGAACCCACAGCCCCCGAGGGCGGAATAAAGTTTCAAGTTAAAAGGGATAAAGGCCTGTGGGAATCCCTGGGAACCAAACCACAGCATCTCCAGCCTCCTGCTTTCCTCCCGGTGTCGAGTCTGGGTGGGACAGAGACCCCACTGTTGTCACCCAGCGAGATGTCAGGCTTTATTTAGGCTGATTTTAATATAAAATGCTGATCCAAGGCTTTTGGCATCTTAGATTTCACTTGAAAATAGCATAAATCTCCTGTTTGTCTCTTTGTGGCGAGACAAACCCTTCCAGGCCTTCTGGGACGAAGCAGAGGGACCACTCGGAGAGTGTCGATATTCCAGGACATTTCTCCCTTTGGATGAGGGGGAAAAGGGCCACTTGGGTGAGTCAGAACAGAAAGAGGGGTTGGGAGCTGAACTATTAAACCCACGGGGTGTTTGGGGCTGGTTTTAAGCCACGTTTAGTTGATCCTCAAGGATCTGAGCCCCCTTTTCCAGGCCCTCCAGTGCGGAGCACCCACCAGCTTTGGTCTGCTGGGAGCTCCCACTTCCCAGTGCCCCAAAACCAACCAGATCTTGGATATTCTGTGGGACTCCCACGTCAAATATGGAATTCCCGGGTGATCAGGTGGTCGAAGTTTCCCGGGAGGACGATGTGATGCCAAAGGAATTTGATGTCTGCAGGGAGGTGGGATCAGCTCCCACTTAACTCCCATTTCCAACTCCCCCTTCCTGACCTGTATCCCATCCCCCAGGTCATGGAGCTGGATCTCGTGTCATTCCCAGCTTTTGGGTGTTCGCTTTTGAGGGTAAAATTGGGATTTTTAGGGTCATGTCCTACTTGTGCCGTCAGGGCTTCTTTTGTAGCAGATTTGCAGAGAAAAAAAAAACCTCCAAGAGTCCTTATTCTTCAAAAACAATGCATTTGGGAAGAATATTTAGTCTTTGTTCTTAAAAATAATATATTAGGGAAGAATATCTTTATTAAAAAATAGGAACAAGGCCTGTATTCCCAGTCAATTGCCCAGGACTGGGAGGAATGGGAAGATTTGCAGTGTCTCTCTACTGAGAAGGTTTTAATTATCTAAATCCTCTCTGATAAACCCATAAAATTCCTCTCAAAAACTTCCACTCTGGATGATTCCACAGGCACTGGAAACTCCAGCATCCCAAATGTTCTCTCTCTTAGTGCCTCATCCAGATTTTTCCCTCTGTAAATGACTTCTGTAAATAACTTGCCCTGGTCGTCATGGACAGGGAAAAGAGGGAGAAGCGATGAGCCCATTGCCATGGAAAAGGCAGCTTTTCCGTCAGAAATCCATGGATTTTCTGCCATGGATTTAAGGCAGTTTATAACCTAAAGGGAAACTTTAATCCCCCAAGAAATCCCAGTCCATAATCCATGCTCTGCTCGGCTCCAGCTGAACTTGTGGTGGGATCTCCTGTGCCCGGAGCCAACATTCCTTTGGGTTTGTTTAATTGACTCATCCTCGGGGAACAAAAGTTCAAATAACCAGGACAAAGGGGGTTGGGAGCAGGAACCAGCCCTGAAAACCCACAGAATTAAAGTGGGACTTGCCTGTGAAATGTCACAGTCGGGGAGGTTCATCCACTTCCAGCGGAATCCAATCCCTCTTTCCCTGCTCCTGCCCAGGCACTGAGGGGAGTCCTCGGAATCCAGGATCCATGTGGGTCCCTTCCAGCTCAGCACCTTCTGGGATTCCCCCCCAGGATCCCGTTGGCCTCCTTGGCCCCCAGGACACGCTGGTTCCCTCATGGATGTCTGGGTGGGATTCCCAGTTTTCCCTACCTGGGGGTATCCAGGGATGTGTCACCCTCTGCTCATCTTTGGACACAGCCCTGGCTCCGTGTCCCTTCCCGTATTTACAGGGAAAAGGAGTCAAACCTGCTGGGGAGTCATTCCAAACTTCCAAGGGAAAATCCCATTTGGTCGATCACCTTGTTACGACGCTGTGGATCTGCCAGGGGAGTCTCCAGGAGGGAGAGAACCTGGAACAGAATTAATGGATCGTTTCTGATCGGGTTTAAACCAGAAGTTTGTGGTTCATGAAACAAAACAAATCAAGCCTTTTCCCCCTCATCCACGGGAAAGAGATCCCAGGAAAATGAAGGATCCACACCTTAGGAGGTCAAGGAGTCACCTGAAGCAAGACTGCTCAGGACAAACCTCCCCTGGAGCCAACTCAGTGCTCCCCCTGTCCTACCCTGCCCTGGAATCAGCCCTTTCCTCGGAGCACATCCATGGTTTTGGCACAGAGGGAGAGCCTGGGAGGAGTTTGAAGCCTTGGATAGTCCCCGTGTTCCATCTTGGAAGGAGCTGGAGACGCTTGTGAGTGGATGGGAAGGCGCTGCTGGCATTTGTGGAGCTGCAACCTGTGCCCAACCCTGCGAGGGGCCGGGCTGGAGGGAGCAGACATTCCCTGTCCTGGGCCCATGGGAATCCCCTTGGGAGGCAGGGAAAGAAGGATTTGGAGCACATCCATCTGCACCCAGGAAGGCAGGTGAGATGCCTCCTCATCCTGGAGCACCTTCCACCTCAGACACCAGCATAAATAAAACATATAAATGAATAATACATGCAATAAGTGGAGGTCTCTCATTCCGAAGGCAAGAGGGAATATTATGGAATATTCCTGCCTGTGGGGGGACTGCCAGTGACTGATTCAACTTGGCAGGTCACCCTCTAATGACCTGCTGTGCCATGGCTCTCCCAAATCTTCCAAGGGAAAATCTCATTTGGTTGATCACCTTGTTACGACACTGTGGATCTGCCAGGGGAGTCTCCAGGAGGGAGAGAACCTGGAACAGAATCATGGATCATTTCTGATTGGGTTTAAAACAGAAATTTGTGGTTAGTGAAGAGCTGCAAAACAAATCAAGCCTTTTCCCTCTCATCCACGGGAAAAAGACCTCAGGAAAATAAAGGATCCACACCTCGGGAAGTCAAGGAATCACCTGAAGCAAGACTGCTCAGGACAAACCTCCCCCGGAGCCGACTCGGTGCTCCCCCTCTGCCCTGCCCTGGAATCACCTGAAGCAAGACTATTAGGGAATATTAGGGAATATTCCTGCCCCATGGGGGGACTGTCGGTGACTGATTCAACTTGGCAGGTCACCCTCTAATGACCTGCTCTCCCATGGCTCTCCCAGATCCACACGTTAAGCAGGAACAACTTCTGGGCCAGCGCTCCTTTAACTCGGGAAACCTCCCCCGTCCCATTCCCGGAGTTCAATGGGAACCCCCCCGCCGGGGAGCTGCCTAATCAGGGCCCTAATCAGCCGGGACTCATCCCGAGCCCCCTTCCCGCTGCGCCGGGAGCGGGAGAGCTGCCCCAGCCCTTCCCGGGGGGCTCCTGTTCCGGGGGGTTCCCCCGGCTCCGGCGGGGATGAACATTGGGAAGCCACCCCTGAGTAACCCCCGGGCACCCCCCCCTGGCTCCGGGGGGACTCCGGTGAAGGGGGAAGGAAAGGCTGGATTATTCCCCCCTGGAATGGCCCGAGCGGGAGGTCACGGCCCGTTCAGGCCTTGGCGGGCTCGGGGTGTTTTAGGCCCGGCTTTTCTCGCTCGCCTGCTCAGCTCTGATCAACAGGTTTCGGGGCTGGAACAAATGAACCCTGACCCTTCATTAGCCAAAAAACGTCGGGAAGGGTGGGGGGGAGAAAAGTCGGGATGGGAAAGTCTTTGGATGTTCCGCCGCCGCGCGCGGCCGAGACGATCAAAACAGGGGCGGTCAAAGGAGGGTTAATTTGGGAGGGGAGGTTAAAGCTGGGATAAGAGGTTGAATTTATGATGGGATTACGTTTGTGATAAGAGATTGAATCTGTGATAAGGTTAAATTTGTGATGAGGTTAAATTTGTGATAGGGTTAAATTTGTGATGAGGTTAAATTTGTGATGAGGTTAAATTTGTGATGAGGTTAAATTTGTGATAAGGTTAAATTTGTGATGAGGTTAAATTTGTGATGAGGTTAAATTTGTGATGAGGTTAAATTTGTGATGGGAGGTTAAATCTGTGATGGGAGGTTAAATCTGTGATAAGAGGTTAAATTTATGACAAGAGGTAAATTTGTGATGTGATTAAATTTGTGATGGGAGGTTTAATTTGTGCTAAGAGGTTAAATTTGTGATAAGGGGTTACATTTGTGCTGGGATTAAATTTGTGATGGGAGGTTAAATCTGTGATAAGAGGTTAAATCCGTGATAAGAGGTCAAATCTGTGATAAGAGGTTAAATTTGTGATAAGATTAAATTTGTGATGGGAGGTTTAATTTGTGATAAGGGGTTAAATTCCTGATGGGATTAAATTTGTGATGGCAGGTTAAATCTGTGATAAGAGGTTAAATCTGTGATAGGAGGTTAAATTTGTGATAAGGGGTTAAATTTGTGATGGGATTAAATTTGTGATAAGGAGGTTAAATCTGTGATAAGAGGTTAAATCTGTGATAGGAAGTTAAATCTGTGATAAGAGGTTAAATTTGTGATAAGAGGTTAAATTTGTGATAAGATTAAATTTGTGATGGGAGGTTTAATTTGTGATAAGAGGTTAAATTTGTGATAAGGGGTTAAATTTGTGATAAGAGGTTAAATTTGTGATAAGAGGTTAAATCTGTGATAGGAGGTTAAATTTGTGATAAGGGGTTAAATTTGTGATGGGATTAAATTTGTGATAAGGAGGTTAAATCTGTGATAAGAGGTTAAATCTGTGATAGGAGGTTAAATCTGCGATAGGAGGTTAAATTTGTGATAAGGGGTTAAATTTGTGATGGGAGGTTAAATCTGTGATAAGATGTTAAATCTGTGATAAGAGGTTAAATCTGTGATAGGAAGTTAAATCTGTGATAAGAGGTTAAATTTGTGATAAGAGGTTAAATTTGTGATAAGATTAAATTTGTGATAAGATTAAATTTGTGATGGGAGGTTTAATTTGTGATAAGAGGTTAAATTTGTGATAAGGGGTTAAATTTGTGATAATGAGGTTATATTTGTGATGAGGGGTTAAATTGGTGATGGGGTTAAATTTGTACTGGGAGGTTAAATTTGTGATAAAAGGTTAAATTTATGATAAGGTTAAATGTGTGAAGGGAGGTTAAATTTGTGATAAGAGGTTAAATCTGTGATAGGAGACTAAATTTGTGACAAGGTTAAATTTGTGATGGGGTTAAATTTGTGATGGGATTAAATTTGTGATAAGGAGGTTAAATCTGTGATGAGGGGTTAAATTGGTGATGGGGTTAAATTTGTGATGGGAGGTTAAATTTGTGATAAAAGGTTAAATCTGTGATAAGGTTAAATTTGTGATAGGAGTTTAAATTTGTGATAAGGGGCTTAAATTTGTGATGGGAGATTGCATTTGTGATGGGGTTAAATTTATGATAAGGAGTTAAATTTGTGATGGGAGATTTAATTTGTGATGGGAGGTTAAATCTGTGATAGGAGGTTGAATCTGTGATAAGAGGTTAAATCTGTGATAAGGAAGTTAAGTTTGTGATAAGGGGTTAAATTGGTGATGGGGTTAAATTTGTAATGGGAGGTTAAATCTGTGATAAAAGGTTTAATTTATGACAAGAGGTAAATTTGTGATGGGATTAAATTTGTGATAGGAGGTTAAATTTGTGATGGGAGGTTAAATTTGTGATAAAAGGTTAAATTTGTGATAAGAGGTTAAATTTGTGATGGGATTAAATTTGTGATAGGAGGTTAAATTTGTGATGAGGTTAAATGTATGATAAGGAGTTAAATTTGTGATGGGAGGTTGAATCTGTGATGAGGTTAAATTTGTGATAGAAGGTTAAATTTGTGATAGAAGGTTAAATTTGTGATGGGAGGTTAAATCTGTGATGTGGTGGTTCATCATGCTAAATCCAAGACCTCAAATCTCTCCAGAAACTTCCCGAGCTCCAGAGAATATTCTGGAAATCATCATTTAATCCTTTCCCTGCTTTTTTTATCCTTCTTTTGGCATCTCCCCGTGGAAGACACTGAGATGGAGCAGCTCTCCGGTGTTGTCCTGATGGTCCCAAAGAATGGGATGAGATTCCCAAAGAAGCCTCCAAACAGCCCTTGGGAAGCAGATTCCAGTTGCTCCCAGTAGCTGCTGGATGTGCTCCACCAGTCGGGACAAATCCTGGCTCTTCACATCCCAAAAATCCTCCATGAGGATGAACCAACACGGGTTAGATCTGGCTCTGATAAACTTTTACACCTCCAGGAACCAAAATTGTCCTCAGCAGAAAGGAAGGGACGAAGATCAAGGGAAAATAAGGCAAGAAAAGGTATTTTATGTGGAAAAAACCTCCAATAATGGGAATGTCCCGACAGCTCATTTAGGGCTTTGGTCCCACTGATCCCATCTCTCCCTTCCAATTGCTCCATGGCCTTAAAGAATACACTGGAAAGGGTTGTTTCCTGGCATTCCTTGCCTGGTATTCACCCTAAATTAGCCATTTACTTAATTGTCTCCCATTATTTTTTCCCTTTCTCTCAGCCCTGATCCAGCTCTTCCCCGCTGCCAACATCCAGGGGTTTTCCTGGAATCCCCAGCATCTGGAAGCGAGTGGTTGGGCCAGGACTGCAGCTCTCATTAGGGGAGCAAATCCAGCCCTTGGATTTGCTGAGGAAAGCTGGAAAATGTGACCTGAGTGTGCAGGAAAAACAAGGGGGGAAAACAGGAAAAAAACCAGAGAGAAAATCAGCAAAAAGGTCCAAGTGCGAAGAAATTTATAAGCAATAATTTACGGGAAGTGCCAATAAAGATGATGTTAATTAAAGGGTGGAGAGAAATTTAAAAAATTGATTATTTTGGACTCATTATACTGGTGTTTGACAGGATAGGGATTTATTCTGGTGCAAAACATGGGGAATCCAGAGTGTTTTCCACCCTTCTGGGAGCAGAAGGAAAAGGCCCAACTTCCAATCTCCAAGGTTGGATGAGATATAAGGAAAAGCACCTTGTGGGCAAAAACAGGGTAAAAAATTGGGATTGGTGTGAGAGAGGGTGGATTCTCCCCCTCAGAAGATCCAAGACAGATCTCCAGGAGTGGGTTTATTTGGGAGAACCTTGGGTGGAGCAGGGCAGGAGCTGGGGAGGGATGGGAGGGGATGGGATGGGAAGCGCTGGGGGAGCTCCAAAGGTCACACCCAGGATTTTCCAGCCTCCCCTTCATCCAACTCCTTCATCATTCCCTAATTTTCCCCTCACCACGACGGGCAGCCAGGGATGGGGAGGTGGGGTTGGAGAGGTGGACTTGGAATGATGGAATTGTTTCGGTTGGAAAAGCCCTTGGAGCCCTTGAGTCCAACCACATCCAGGGGGATTTTAAACCCCTGCAGGGATGGGGATCCAGGGCTGGACAGCCCTTTCCAGGAAGGAATTCATCCCCAAGTCCACCCCAACCCTGCCCTGGAGCAACTTGAGGTGACTTCCCTTCCAGCCTCACAAAGTCCCAAAGGCCGAGGGTTTTACTGCTCATCAGAAAAGGGACAATAATCCTGGAGAGTTTGGAAACCTGACAATGGAAAATAAGGAAAGCAGCAGCTTTGGGCAGGTTCAGGGAAGGGGCTCAAGTCGGGGTGTGGGATTAGAAAGGTCTGGAAGAGAATCAGGGAGCTGTGGAATCCTGGAATGCTTTGGCTTGGGAGGGATCTTAAAGTTCACCTTGTGCCACCCCTGTCACAGGCAGGGACACCTCCCACTGTCCCAGGTGGTTCCAACCTGGCCTTGGACACTCCCAGGGATCCAGGAGCAGCCACAGCTTCTCTGGGAAATTCATTCCAGGGCCTCCACACCCTCCCAGCCAACAATTCCTGCCCAATATCCCACCCAAATCTCCAGTTTTCCAGTCTGAAGCCATTCCCTGTGTGCTGTCCCTCCATCCCTTGTCCCCAGTCCCTCTCCAGCTCTCCTGGAGCCCATTCAGGCCCTGCCAGGGGCTCTCAGCTCTCCCTGGAGCCTTCTCTTCTCCAGGGGAACCCCCCCAGCTCTCCCAGCCTGGCTCCAGAGCAGAGGGGCTCCAGAATCCTGGAATGGGTTGGCTTGGAAGGGATTGTAAATCCCACTGATTCCACCCCCTGCCCTGGGCAGGGACACCTCCCACTCTCCCAGGTTGCTCTCACCTGGCCTTGGACACTCCCAGTCCTTGGAAGGATTTGGCATCTGCTGAGGGAGGGACGAGCAGCTGATTTCCGATATATTTTAGGGCAGGAGGAATCCCATCCCAAACATCCCCATCCCAGACATCCCCATCCCAAACATCCCCATCCCAAACATCCCCATCCCAAACATCCCCATCCCAAACATCCCCATCCCAAACATCCCCCTGACCCTCCCAGGAGCCTGGACAACCGGCTCCACCAGAGACCTGGTTCTCCAGGGAGCTCCCAAACCTTGGGAATAATTCTTGGGATTAAATCACGAGGAACTTGGAGCCCCAAACTGGAATGAAACCTTCGGGAATAACCCCCTGGAAGGGTGGCAGGAAAAGCCAGGGGAGGATGTTCCAGGGCTTGGGTTGGACAAGGGGTGGGAGAAACATCTTGGAAGCTCAGGAAAGGTTTTATTTCTCCCTGAGTTTGTTTTATAAGAACAAAATAAAATCAAGTGAAAGAGTTGAACGGGTGATGAGTCAAGGTTGTGTTCAACTCAGCACAAGTGAGTCCTGGGCTACATTTAAGATTCCTGAGGGATACTGGAGTTAAAAACAGTGGATTATTAAATATAAAGAATACAAAATTCAGCTGTATCTCGCAATCTCCACCTCCTGACATAGTATTTAGGATTCCTGATGGATATTGGAGCTAAAACCAGTGGGTTAATAATTGTAAAGAATACAAAATTCTCCTACATTTTACAAACTCAAGCTCCTGACTGACACAGTGGATATTTAGGATTCCTGATGGACATTGGAATTAAAAATAATGGATTAGTGAATTTAAGAGCACAAAATTCTCCAGCATTTTGCCATCTCTCTCTCCTGACTGACACAGTGGATATTTAGGATTCCTGATGGATACTGGAGTTAAAAATAGTGGATTAATAATTGTAAAGAACACAAAATTCTCCTGTATTTTAGGATCTCTACCTCCTGACTGACAGAGTGGATATTTAGGATTCTTAATGAGTTTTGGAGTTAAAAATAATGGAATAATGAATTTAAGAACACAAAATTCTCCTGTATTTTGCCATCTCTCTCTCCTGACTGTCACAGTGGATATTTAGGATTCCTAGTGGACATTGGAGTTAAAAATAATGGATCAATAAATGTAAAGAACACAAAATTCTCCTGTATTTTACAACCTCCACCTCCTGACTGACAGAGCAGATATTGGGGATTCCTGATGGATAATGGACTTAAAAATGACAGATCAATTAATTGAATAGAAAATTCTCCTGTGTCTTGCAATCTCCACCTCCTGACATAGTATTTAGGGTTCCTGATGGACACTGGAGATAAAAACAGTGGATTAATAAATTTAAAGAACACGAATTCTCCTCTCTTTTGCCATCTCTCTCTCCTGACTGACACAGTGGATATTTAGGATTCCTGGTGGACATTGGAGTTAAAAAGAATGGATTAATAAATGTAAAGAACACAAAATTCTCCTGTATTTTACAATCTCTACCTCCTCACTGGCATATCAGATATTTAGGATTCTTAATGAACATTGGAGTTAAAAATAATGGATTAATGAATTTAAGAATAGAAAATTCTCCCGTGCCTCACAACCTCCACCTCCTGACATAGTATTTAGGGTTCCTGATGGATACTGGAGTTAAAAATAGTGGAATAATGAATTGAAGAGCACAAAATTCTCCTGTATTTTACAATCTCTTTCTCCTGACTGACACAGTGGATATTTAGTGTTCCTGATGGTCATTGGAGTTAAAAATAATGGAATAATGAATTTAAGAGCACAAAATTCTTCTGTGTCTCACAACCTCCCCCTCCTGAGTGAGTAGATATCGTTATTTCTTTCGTCTCATTTATTATTTGATCAGTAGCTATTTTATTATTAGATTATTAGTAGCTGTTTTATTATTTACAGGAAATATTTAATTACTTACAACAGACTTTTCATTATCAATTTCTACTCTGCTTTCCCAGAGAAGCCCCTGGGCCACAGAGAAAAATTCCACGGCCCCGCTGCCGATCCCATGAAATCCCGGGAAGGAGGGGCTGGGATTGTGCTGCCGTGCCCGCGGGGATTCCAGGGGAAGGGAATTCTCCGCCCTCCACTCCCCGTCAAGGAGTTCAGGACCTTTTTATCCACCTCATTGGATTATCCACAGGAAGTTTTCCGGCTCATTAACTCCATTGACGAGGTCAAATCGGATTTTGGGCAGCTTTAACCCTCAGCAAGTGGTTTGTGGGCTTGCAGAGATCCCTGGATTTCTGGCCCCTGAGAGGAATTGCTGGAAAACTCTCAATTTTTCCCTTTATTTCCCGTGTGGTCACCACGAAGTTGTCCCCCCACGGAGGGCTCAGGGTTTTTCCTGCTTTTTCAGGGAGGTTTTAGGGCTCTGCCGAGCTCTGGGGTGGGAATTTATCCAGCTTGGGGACGGTCAGGAGCTTGGGAATCATCACTGGGTTTGGAAGGAAAGGTGGGAGAGACAAAATTTGGGGGAGAAGCAAAGCGAAGAAGCGGGAGGTGCCCCCAGGGTGAGGGGGTTGGGTTGATTCCCTGCTTTTAATGACAATTATTGTCCTGGAAGGGGAAGGTTCTGATCTGGACTGAGGGAAACAGGAGAGTCCTCCAGGGGACTGAGGGGGGGAATCATGGAATTGTGGAATGAGGGGGTCGTGCAATGGTTTGGGTTGGGAGGGACCTTAAGGATGATCCAGTTCCACCCCCTGCCACGGGCAGGGACACCTTCCACTGTCCAACATTGCTCCAACCCGGCCTGGGACACTTCCAGGGATCCAGGGGCAGCCACAGCTTCTCTGGGACACTCATTCCAGGGCCTCAACACCCTCCCAGCCAACAATTCCTGCCCAATATCCCACTCAAATCTCCTCTTTTCCAACTCGAAGCCATTCCCTGTGTCCTGTCCCTCCCTCCCTTGTCCCCAGTCCCTCTCCAGCTCTCCTGGAGCCCCTTCAGGCCCTGCCAGGGGCTCTCAGCTCTCCCTGGAGCCTTCTCTTCTCCAGGGGAACCCCCCCAGCTCTCCCAGCCTGGCTGCAGAGCAGAGGGGCTCCAGAATCATGGAATGGGTTGGGTTGGAAGGGACCTTAAAGATCCAGTTCTGTGGGCAGGGACACCTTCCTCTCTCCCAGGTTGCTCCAACCTGGCCTTGGACACTTCCAGGGATCCAGGGGCAGCCACAGCTTCTCTGCCCAACCTGGGCCTCAAAAAATTCCTTCCCAGTATCCCACCAAACCTGCCCTCTGCCACTTCAAAGCCACAGCCCAAAGAACCCTAATTCCCGATTCCCAGGTTTTTCTCAGGGCAGCAGGAACGTGATCCCAAACCTGTGCTGAGGTGCCAGCAGAGCCCAGGTTGATCCAGCCCAGCCCAGCCAGGCCTAATTCCCAAGGTGTCAACCCAAACCAGATCCTGCCGGGATCCTAAAGACCCACAGCTGCTCCCAGCATTCCAGAGGGGGGAAAAAAAATCCTGTTCTGCTCATTTGGCTGGGGTTGGGAAGAGGGTGAGGGTCCTCCTGCCCCACACGTGGGCCCCAGCTCTCCCAGAAACACGGCCCGGGTGCTGGGTGAGGCCATGGACACGCTGGGATTGGGATAACAGATCCCAGACACTGCTTGGGCCCATCCCAGGGCAGGGAATGTCCCAGCACTTGGTTCTGTCTCAGGACACAGGGCAGGGAATGTCCCAGCACTTGGTTCTGTCCCAGGACAGGGAATGTCCACAGTGGGATAGGCAGAAATCCCTTGAACCCCTTCAGGGGTTTGTGTTCCATGGGAATCTTGTCCTGAGGGAGAAAAACTGGTCCTGAGGGAGAGAAACTCGTTCTGGATGAGAGAAACTCGTCCTGAGGGAGAGAAAAACTCATCCTGAAAGAGAGAAAACCCTCCTGAAAGAGAGAAACTCATCCTAAAAAGAGAAAACCTTCCTGAAGGAGGGAGACTCATCCTGAAAAGAGAAAACCTTCCTGAAGGAGGGAGACTAATCCTAAAAGAGAGAAAACCCTCCTGAAAGAGAAAAACTCATCCTAAAAGAGAGAAAACCCTCCTGAATGAGAAAAACTCATCCTAAAAGAGAGAAACTTGTCCTGGATGAGCAAAACTCATCCTGAATGAGAGAAAAACTTGTCCTGAAAGACAGAAAAATCTCCTGAAAGAGAGAAACTCATCCTGAATGAGAGAAAAACTGGTCCTGAAAGAGGGGAAACCCTCCTGAAAGAGAGAAACTTGTCCTGATTGAGAGAAAAATTCATCCTAAAAGAGAGAAAAATCTCCTGAAAGAGAGAAACTCATCCTAAAAGAGAAAAACACGTCCTGAAAGAGAAACTCATCCTAAAAGAGAGAAATTTGTCCTGAATGAGAGAAAAACTGGTCCTAAAAGAGAGAAATTAGTCCTGAATGAGAGAAAAACTGCTCCTGGACGAGAGAAAAATTTGTCCTAAAAGAGAGAAATTCATCCTAAAAGAGAGAAACTCCTCCTGAATGAGAGAAACTCATCCTAAAAGAGAGAAATTCATCCTGAATGAGAGAAAAACTCCTCCTAAAAGAGAGAAAACCCTCCTGAATGAGAGAAACTCGTCCTGGATGAGAGAAAAGCTGGTCCTAAAAGAAGAAACTTGTCTTAAAAGAGAGAAATTCGTCCTGAATGAGAGAAAAACTGGTCCTAAAAGAGAGAAACTTGTCCTAAAAGAGAGAACAACTGCTCCTGAAAGAGAAACTCATCCTAAAAGAGAGAAATTCGTCCTGAATGAGAGAAAAACTGGTCCTAAAAGAGAGAAATTAGTCCTGAATGAGAGAAAAACTGCTCCCGGACGAGAGAAAAATTTGTCCTAAAAGAGAGAAATTCATCCTAAAAGAGAGAAACTCCTCCTGAATGAGAGAAACTCCTCCTGAATAAGAGAAAAACTGGTCCTAAAAGAGAGAAACTCATCCTAAAAGAGAGAAATTCATCCTGAATGAGAGAAAAGCTGGTCCTAAAAGAGAGAAACTTGTCCTAAAAGAGAGAAAAACTGCTCCTGAAAGAGAAACTCATCCTAAAAGAGAGAAATTCGTCCTGAATGAGAGAAAAACTGGTCCTAAAAGAGAGAAATTCGTCCTGAATGAGAGAAAAACTCGTCCTAAAAGAGAGAAACTCCTCCTGAATGAGAGAAACTCGTCCTGAATGAGAGAAAAGCTGGTCCTAAAAGAGAGAAACTTGTCCTAAAAGAGAGAAATTCGTCCTAAAAGAGAGAAATTTGTCCTGGATGAGAGAAAAGCTGGTCCTAAAAGAGAGAAACTTGTCCTAAAAGAGAGAAAAACTGCTCCTGAAAGAGAAACTCATCCTGAAAGAGAGAAAACCATCCTGCAGGAGAGAGACTCGCCCTGAAAGAGAGAAACTCGTCCTGAATGAGAAAAAAACTCATCCTAAAAGAGAGAAAACCCTCCTGAATGAGAGAAACTCGTCCTGGATGAGAGAAAAACTGGTCCTAAAAGAGAGAAACTTGTCTTAAAAGAGAGAAACTCGTCCCGAATGAGAGAAAAACTCGTCCTGAAAGAGAGAAACTCGTGCGGAATGGGAGCTCCGGGCGGTGAATGAGGCTCTCCCTGAAAGCCCCATGAGAAAAGGATCAGATAAGGGCTGTTGAAATGAGCCTTTTTTCCCCTCTTTTTCCCTGCCCCGCGGCAAAGGGAGCAGAAAGGACCATTAAAGGGCCTTTTCAGCCCGGGAAGGTGCCTGGGCAGGAGCAGCAAACCCCAAGCCAGACCTTTATCTCCTCTTAATGACTCCAAAAGAAAAGGTTTTTTTTTTTTCTCAGGGTCTGGGCTCGGCTTCCCCCCCCCGGGAATATTCCATTCCCAAGGATGGGGATAAAGGGCCCCAGCACTGGGGTGGGTTTGTGCCCCCCCCCCGGAATGTCCTGGGCCCTCAATGAAAGGGGAGAAGCTCCAGGAATCGATCCCAGACTCAAATATTTCCCCCTCTCACCTTCCCCCTCTCCCTTTTGTATCCTTCCAGGACACAAAGGGATCCCAAACTTTCACCCTTTCTGTCCCTCCCGATGGGTCTTGACCCAAATCCCAAACAGACCTCGGGTGCAGGTGAAGTTCAGGTGAAGCTGGATTGGGAATTCCTGCATAATTTGGGATCTCACTGCTCATAGCACAGGTTTGGAACTCACTGCTCAGCTCAGGTCACCGGGAACATCCCTGAATTCCAGGGAATGTCCTTCTCCTCCTCAACAACACCCCCCCCCCCCCGCCTCAGTTTCCCCATTCAGAGAAGGAGGGATGAGGATGAAAGGAAATGTCACCTCAATATGCACCAGGGGAGGTTTAGGGTGGATATCAGGGAAAAATTCTTCATGGAAAGGGTTCTAAAACCCTGGAATAGGCTGTGGTGGTGTCACCATCCCTGGAAGTGTCCAAGGCCAGGTTGGATGGGGCCTGGAGAAACCTGGGATAGTGGGAGATGTCCCCACCCAGGACAGGGGGTGGCACTGGGTGGGATTTAAGGTCCCTTCCAAGCCAACCCATTCCAGGATTGTGGAGCCAGGCTGGGAGAGCTGGGGGGGTTCCCTTGGAGAAGAGAAGGCTCCAGGGAGAGCTGAGAGCCCCTGGCAGGGCCTGAAGGGGCTCCAGGAGAGCTGGAGAGGGACTGGGGACAAGGGAGGGAGGGACAGCACACAGGGAATGGCTTCCCAGTGCCAGAGGGCAGGGAGAGATGGGATATTGGGCAGGAATTCCTGGATGTGAGTGTGGGAAGGCCCTGGTAGAGTTTTCCCAGAGAAGCTGTGGCTGCCCCTGGATCCCTGGGAGTGTCCAAGGCCAGGTTGGAGCCACCTGGGACAGTGGGAGGTGTCCCTGCCCAGGGGGTTGGAACAAGATGGGCTTTAAGATCCCTTCCCACCCAACCCATGATTTTCTGAACTAAATTAATCCATTTATATACATATTTATACATCTCAGATGATTCCATGCAGCGAGATGGAGGAGGAACGTCTGGGACTGAGGTTACACACTCCAGCTGGTGAGTCTGGAGCTTGGAAAGCCAAGGGAAGACCTGAAAATGGGATTCCAGCAGGATAATGCCCTCAGCAGGACTGGTTCTGCCCTGGGCTTGGGTGACTAAAACCAAAAGCTTCCCTCCAAACAAGTCACGTGCTGGGCCGGGCAGGGATTGGTATTTATTGGGCCAGATGTCCCCTCCTGGCCAACAGCTCAGCATTTTGGGCCTTTGGGTCTCAACAAATCAGGCTTTGGGAGTGTGGAATGTTGTCCAGAGTGGAACGTTTGGCTGCTCCAGAGGGATGTGGTTGCTCCAGAGGGACGTGGCTGCTCCAGAGGGATGTGGTTGCTCCAGAGGGACGTGGTTGCTCCAGCCCCTGCTCCCTCCCTGCCCACTCTGCTTCTCCCTCTCCTGCTTCCCAACTTTCTCCCCCCTGGAGATGTGGAGTCGGGAGTGACCCGGCCCTGGGACCCCACCTGGGGGGCTCTGGTCACCCCAAAAGGGGTCTGGTCACCCCCCTGTGACAATGGGCAGTGGGGTTTTGGGGGTCTTAATCACCTCTCTCCCAATATCCAGGGATTCCCTGGGGGCCCTCAGAGATCCCCTGCAGGGTTGGATTTGCCGAAGGGGAAAGGAGACAAGATGGGGAAATTTGGATTTTGGCCTCTTTGGGTTTTGTCCTCGGTGCCCTGAAGGGCAGAAAGGTGTTCCAAGCTGAGCTGGAAGGGTTTGGATCCTCCAAGGATCCTGCAAGACCTGGATCTGAGGGAGAAGGGTGTCGTGGGAGGGGTTGTAGCAGAGATCAGGTCATTTCAAGGGCTTTAAATGGGAAAAAAACCTCACAAAAATACGAGAGGAGAGGTTGGTCCAGCTGCTGGAGATGTGGAGAACCTCCTGCAGAGGAGCAGGATGGACCAGCACAGCTGCCAACCTGCCTGTTCCCTCCTCTCTCCCGTTTTTCTCTCTGCTCACCCCTGGAATTCCTGCCCACCTCTGTCCCTGGAAGCACAGCCCAGACCAGCTTCCACACCCAAAAATTAACAACTCATTTGGATGATGGAAAACGGAGAAGGAAAGTTGCCTCTTCCCTCTTTGCCCATTCCAAAGTCCTCTCAGTCATGTTTGGGAGGAGCCAGAGGGAGCAGTTCTGAAATTTTGGGATCACTCAGAGGCAGTTGAATCCAGCTCCTCACCTTGAGGGAACAGCTCTGGGATTTGGGATTTTGGGATCAGTCAGCAGGAGCTGAATCGAGCTCCTCACCTTGAGGGATCAACTCTGGGACTTGGGATTTTGGGATCACTCAGAGGCAGCTGAATTCAGCTCCTCATCTTGAGGGATCAACTCTGGGATTTGGGATTTTGAGATCACTCAGAGGCAGCTGAATCCAGCTCCTCACCTTGAGGGATCAGTTCTGGGATTTGGGATTTTGGGATCACTCAGAGGCAGCTGAATCCAGCTTCTTACCTTGAGGGAACAGCTCTGGGATTTGGGATTTTGGAATCAGTCAGCAGGAGCTGAATCCAGCTCCTCACCTTGAGGGATCAGCTCTGGGATTTTGGGATCACTCAGAGGCAGCTGAATCCAGCTCCTCACCTTGAGTTTTGCTGATGGTTGGGAGTGGCTTTGAGTCCGTGACAGGGGGGACAATTCATATGGAAATGTGGGACAAAGCTGGAATGTGGGACAAAGCTGGAATGTGGGACAAAGCTGGAATCCTGGCTGCTCTTCCTCCTCCCACAGGACTGGGGGAGGGAATCCAAATGTCACCAGGATTGAGGGAGGGAATCCAGATGTCACCAGGACTGGGGGAGGGAATCCAAATGTCACCAGGACTGGGGGAGGGAATGCAGATGTCACCAGGATTGGGGGAGGGAATGCAGATGTCACCAGGCTGGAGTTCAGCTGAGGTTGGTCCTGGGCTCCAGTCAGCACCTGCTTTCCATGGGAATGACATTCCCAGCCCGGAGGGAGCTCAGGGAGAGGCTGCAGAGCCCGGGCCTGGCTCAGATCCAGCTCCTGGGATGGGATCAACGGTGTCTGCCTGACAGAGTCCCAAAACAGGGAGGGAAAGAGGGATTCCAAGAGGCTGGGAGTGCAGTGCCATGTGGAGAGGGAGCTTTTCCCCAGGGATTGTGAGATTCCTTCTGGACCAAAGGCTGCTCATCCAAAGCCACCTCACGGAAGGATTTGGTGAGGAAAAACGGGGGGATCTGCTGCTGAGATGCCTCCTAAAATCATGGAATTGTTTAGGTTGGAAAAGACCTTTCAGGTCATCAATCCAACCATTCCCAGCACTGCCAAGGCCACCCCGACCACGTCCCCAAGTGCCACATCCACAGGGATTTTCAGTCCCTCCAGGGGTGGGGATCCACCCCTGCCCTGGGCAGCTGGGCCAGGGCTGGGCAGCCCTTTCCAGGAGGAATTTTCCCCAAATCCAACCTGATTATTTACTTAAACCGAAGCTTTATACAAAATTTATGTAAAACTTGTACAAAATTCCTGCTTTATTTAGCAAATTTGGGTCCCAGTGGAGATATAATCCTGGTGACAGAAGAACATTAATTTAGCAAAACCTTCTCTAAAAGGAGGAAAGCTCAATTTGGGGCAGAAATTTCCTGAGAGGCTGAAATCCTGCACAGATTTTATTTTATCCAAAGAATAAATAATAAAAAAAAAACACCTAAAAATATTTGTAAAAAGCCACTTACAAAAAAACTTGGTGGGGAAGGTTTCAATGTGGTGGCCTGAAAATCATTCCCTGGAAACCATCACTGGAAAATTCTCACCGGAAAATTATCACCTGAAAAATCATCACTGGAAAATCATCTCCTGAAAATCATCACCTGAAAATCATCTCCTGAAAATCATCACTGGAAAATCATCCCCTGAAAACCATCCTCTGAAGATCATCCCCTGAAAATTATCACCTGAAAATTATGACCTGAAAATCATCACCTGAAAATCATCACTGGAAAATCATCACTTGAAAATCACCCCCAGAAAATCATCACTTGAAAATCATGCCCTGAATTCATCCATTGAAAATCATCACTGGAAAACCATCCCCTGAAAATCATCCCCAGAAAATCATCACTGGAAAATCATCCCCTGAAAATTATCCCCTGAAAATCATCACTGGAAAATCATCCCCTGAAAATCATCACTGGAAAATCATCCTCTGAAAATCATCCTCTGAAAATCTTCCCCAGAAACTCATCACTGGAAAATCATCCCCTGAAAATTATCCCCTGAAAATCATCATTGGAAAATCATCCCCTGAAAACCATCACCTGAAAATCATGCCCTGAAAACCATCACTGGAAAATTATCCCCTGCAAATTATGACCTGAAAATCATGTCCTGAAAATCACCCCCAGAAAATCATCCACTGAAAATCATCCCCTGAAAATTATCACCTGAAAATTATCACCTGAAAATCATCACCTGAAAACCATCACTGGAAAATCATCACCTGAAAAACATCCACTGAAAATTATCACCTGAAAATCACCCCCAGAAAATCATCACTTGAAAATCGTGCCCTGAAATCATCCCCTGAGAATCATCACATGAAAACCACCCCCTGAAAAATCATCATTGGAAAATCATCCCCTGAAAATTATCAGCTGAAAACCATCCCCTGAAAATCATCACTTGAAAATTATGACTTGAAAGTCATCCCCTGAAAATCATCATTGGAAAATCATCACCTGAAAACCATCTCCTGAAAATTATCACCTGAAAGCCATCCCCTCAAAATTATCCCCTGAAAATCACCCTCTGAAAATCACCCCCAGAAAATCATCACTTGAAAATTATCCCCAGAAAACCATCCACTGAAAATTATCACCTGAAAATTATCACCTGAAAATCATCCCCAGAAAATCATAACTTGAAAATTATCCCCTGAAAACCATCCCCTGAAAATCATCCCCTGAAAATTATCTACTGAAAATTATCACCTGAAAATTATCACTGGAAAATCATCCCCTGAAAATCATCACCTGAAAATCATCTCCTGAAAATCATCACTGGAAAACCATCCCCTGAAAATCATCCCCTAAAAGTTATGACCTGAAAATCACCCCCTGAAAATCTCCCCCAGAAAATCATCACTGGAAAATCATCCCCTGAAAATTATCCACTGAAAATTATCACCTGAAAATCATCTCTGGAAAATTATCCCCTGAAAACCATCCCCAGAGAATTATGACCTGAAAATCACCCCCAGAAAATCATCACCTGAAAATCATCCCCTGAAAATCATCACCTGAAAATCATCCCCTGAAAATCACCCCCTGAAACCAGCACCTGAAAATCATCACTGGAAAATCATCCCCTGAAAATTATCAGTTGAAAACCATCCCCTGAAAATCATCTCTTGAAAATTATGACTTGAAAGTCATCCCCTGAAAATCATCATTGGAAAATCATCACCTGAAAATCATCATTGGAAAATCATAACTGTAAAATCATCCCCTGAAAACCACCCCCTGAAAATCATCCCCTGAAAGCCATCACCTGAAAATTATGACCTGAAAATCACCCTCTGAAAATCTCCCCCAGAAAATCATCACTTGAAAATCATCCACTGAAAATCATCCACTGAAAATTATCCCCTGAAAATTATCACTGGAAAATTATGACCTGGAAATCATCACCTGAAAACCATCATGTGAAAATCATCCCCTGAAAATTATCACTGGAAAATTATGACCTGAAAATCACCCCCTGAAAATCATCCCCTGAAAATTATCATTGGAAAATCATCCCCTGAAAACCATCTCCTGAAAATCATGCCCTGAAAATTATCACCTGAAAATCATCTCCTGAAAACCATCACTGGAAAACCATCCCCTGAAAATCATCCCCTGAAAATCATCCCCTGAAAATTATCAGCTGAAAACGATCCCCTGAAAATCATCTCTTGAAACTTATGACTTGAAAGTCATCCCCTGAAAATCATCATTGGAAAATCATCACCTGAAAACCATCTCCTGAAAATCATCCATTGAAAATTATCACCTGAAAATCATGACCTGAAAATCATCCCCAGAAAATCATCACATGAAAATTATCCCCTGAAAACCATCCCCTGAAAATTATCACTGGAAAATTATCACCTGAAAATCATCACTGGAAAATCATCACCTGAAAATCATCCACTGAAAATTATCACCTGAAAATTATGACCTGAAAATCACCCCCTGAAAATCATCCCCTGAAAACCATCTCCTGAAAATCATCCCCTGAAAATTATCATTGGAAAATCATCCCCTGAAAACCATCTCCTGAAAATCATGCCCTGAAAATTATCACCTGAAAATTATCACCTGAAAATTATCACCTGAAAATCATCTCCTGAAAACCATCACTGGAAAATCATGCCCTGAAAATCATCACTGGAAAATTATGACCTGGAAATCATCACCTGAAAATCATCCCCTGAAAATCATCCCCAAAAAATCATCACTGGAAAATCATCCCCTGAAAATCATCACTGGAAAATCATCCCCAAAAAATCATCACTGGAAAATCATCACCTGAAAATCATGCCCTGAAAATTATCCCCTGACAATTATCACTGGAAAATTATCACCTGAAAATCATCACCTGAAAATTATAACAAAGTCATCCCCAGAAAACCATCACTGGAAAATCATCCCCTGAAAATTATCACTCGAAAATTATCACCTGAAAATCATCACTGGAAAATTATCCCCTCAAAATCATCACCTAAAAATCATCACCTGAAAATCATCCCCTGAAAACCATCACCTGAAATCATCCATTGAAAATCACCACTGGAAAACCATCCCCTGAAAATCATCATTGGAAAATTATCCCCTGAAATCATCCCCTGAAAACCATCCCCTGAAAATCATGCCCAGAAAATCATCACTGGAAAATCATCCCCAGAAAATTATCATTGGAAAACCACCCCCTGAAAATCATGCCCTGAAAATTGTGACCTGGAAACCATCCCCTGAAAATCATCACTGGAAAATTATGACCTGGAAAAATCATCCCCTGAAAATCATCCCCTGAAATCATCCCCTGAAAATTATCATCTGAAAATCATCTGAAGATCATCACCTGAAAATTATGACCAGGAAATCATCACTGGAAAACCATCTCCTGAAAACCATCATTGGAAAACCATCCCCTGAAAACCATCTCCTGAAAATCATCCCCTGAAAACCATCACCTGAAAATCATGCCCTGAAAATTATCCCCTGAAAATTATCACTGGAAAATTATCACCTGCAAATCATCACTGGAAAATCATCCTCTGAAATCATCCATTGAAAATCACCACTGGAAAACCATCCCCTGAAAATCATCACTGGAAAATCATCCCCTGAAAATCATCATTGGAAAATCATCCCCTGAAAATCATCATTGGAAAATCATCCCCTGAAAATCATGCCCTGAAAATTGTGACCTGGAAACCATCCCCTGAAAATCATCACTGGAAAATTATCCCCTGAAACCATCACCTGAAAATTATGACCTAAAAGTCATCCCCTGAAAACCATCATTGGAAAATCATCCCCTGAAATCATCCCCTGAAAATCATTACTTGAAAACCATCACTGGAAAATTATCCCCTGAAAATCATCCCCTGAAAATCATCACCTGAAAATCATCAGTGGAGAATTATCCCCTGAAAACCATCCCCTGAAAATCATCACTGGAAAATTATGACCTGGAAAATCATCCCCTGAAAATCATCACCTGAAAACCATCACTGGAAAATCATCACTTGAAAATCACCCCCAGAAAATCATCACTTGAAAATCATGCCCTGAAAATTATCACCTGAAAATCATCTCCTGAAAATCATCACCTGAAAATCATCTCCTGAAAATCATCACTGGAAAATTATGACCTGGAAAATCATCCCCTGAAAATCATCACCTGAAAACCATCACTGGAAAATTATGACCTGGAAATCATCCCCTGAAAATCATCCCCAAAAAATGATCACTGGAAAATCATCCCCTGAAAATCATCTCCTGAAAATAATCTCTGGAAAATCATCCCCTGAAAACCATCACCTGAAAATTATCACTGGAAAATCATCACCTGAAAATCACCCCCAGAAAATCATCACCTGAAAATCATCACTGGAAAATCATGCCCTGAAAATCACCCCCAGAAAATCATCACCTGAAAATCATCATTGGAAAATTATGATCTGGAAATCATCCTCTGAAAACCATCCCCTGAAAACCATCCCCTGAAAATCATCCCTGGAAAATTATGACCTGGAAAATCATCCCCTGAAAATCATCCCCTGAAATCATCCCCTGAAAACCATCACCTGAAAATCATGCCCTGAAAATTATCCCCTGAAAATTATCACTGGAAAATTATCACCTGAAAACCATCCCCTGAAAATCATCCCCAGAAAATCATCCCCTGAAAATTATCACTGGAAAATCATCCCCTGAAAACCATCACCTGAAAATTATCACCTGAAAATCATCACTGGAAAATCATCACTGGAAAATCATCACCTGAAAATCATCCACTGAAAATTATCCCCTGAAAATCATCCCCAAAAAATCATTACTGGAAAATCATCCCCTGAAAATTATGACCTGAAAATAATCTCTGGAAAATCATCCCCTGAAAACCATCACCTGAAAATTATCACCTGAAAATTATCACCTGAAAGCCAATCCACTGAAAATTATCACCTGAAAATCATCACTGGAAAATCATCCCCTGAAAATCACCCCCAGAAAATCATCCCCTGAAAATCATCCCCTGAAAATCATCCCCTGAAAATCATCCCCTAAAAATCATCCCCTGAAAACCATCCCCTGAAATTCATCCCCTAAAAATCATCCCCTAAAAATCATCCCCTGAAAACCATCCCCTGCCCAAATCTGAAATTCCCATTTTTCTCCCAGAACTCTCCAACTTCCAGCCCCTGCCTGGGGTTTGCTGCCCCCAAAGCCTCACTCAGACCCTACATTCCTCTCGGGGGCTGGACCTTAAAAAACCCCCTTAAAGACCCTTAAAACCCCCAAATCCTTGTGGGGCTCCCAAAAATTCCAACTCCCGGGAAAGCCTTGGTGGCATTCCCAGCTTAAGGGCCGGGCAGGATTTCTGGTGAGGCTTCTGAGGGAACACGAGGAGCTCCAAATTCCAGGTTTTCCTGCCCTGTCGTGACAGATCCGATGCTTCCTAAGCTCTCCCAAAAAATTGTGACCTTTCTTTTGTCTCTGCCAATCAAAGGAGCCAAGGCAGAGGGACAGAGAATTCCAGAGTCGAGGCGAGGAGAAGGAGCGGGACCATGTGGGAAGGAGCTGCTGGAGCAGCTCAGCCTTCCCAGAAAACCTCCCCCCTCGTGTCCCGACCACAAAATCCATCCCAGGGTTGAATTCCAAAGGCTGGAGTTGAGGGATAAAGGGTTTGAATTCCAAAGGCTGGAGTTGAGGGATAAAGGGTTTGAATTCCAAAGGCTGGAGTTGAGGGATAACTGGTTTGAATTCCAAAGGTTGGAGTTGAGGGATAAAGGGTTTGAATTCCAAAGGCTGGAGTTGAGGGATAACTGGTTTGAATTCCAAAGGCTGGAGTTGAGGGATAATGGGTTTGAATTCCAAAGGCTGGAATTAAGGAATAACAGGTTTGACTCCCAAAGGTTGGAGTGAAGGGATAATGGGTTTGAATTCCAAATGTTGGAGTTAAGGGATAACGGGTTTGAATTCCAAAGGCTGGAGTTGAGGGATAAAGGGTTTGACTCCCAAAGTCTGGAATTAAGGGATAACTGGTTTGACTCCCAAAGGTTGGAGTTAAGGGATAACTGGTTTGAATTCCAAAGGCTGGAATGAAGGGATAACAGGTTTGCATTCCAAAGGTTGAAGTGAAGGGATAATTGGTTTGACTTCCAAAGTCTGGAATTAAGGGATAACTGGTTTGACACCCAAAGGTTGGAGTTGAGGGATAACTGGTTTGAATTCCAAAGGCTGGAGTTAAGGGATAACTGGTTTGAATTCCAAAGGTTGGAATTAAGGGATAACGGGTTTGAATTCCTAAAGTTGGAGTGAAGGGATAACTGATTTGAATTCCAAAGGTTGGAGTTAAGGGATAACTGGTTTGACTCCCAAAGGTTGGAGTTAAGGGATAACGGGTTTGAATTCCAAAGGCTGGAGTTAAAGGATAACTGGTTTGAATTCCAAAGGCTGGAATTAAGGGATAACTGGTTTGACTCCCAAAGGCTGGAGTTAAGGGATAACTGGTTTGAATTCCAAAGGCTGGAGTTAAGGAATAACAGGTTTGACTCCCAAAGGTTGGAATTAAGGGATAACTGGTTTGAATTCCAAAGGCTGGAGTTAAGGGATAACTGGCTTGACTCCCAAAGTCTGGAATTAAGGGATAATGGGTTTGACTCCCAAAGGTTGGAGTGAAGGGATAACGGGTTTGAATTCCAAAGGCTGGAGTGAAGGGATAACTGGTTTGAATTCCAAAGGCTGGAATTAAGGGATAACTGGTTTGAATTCCAAAGTCTGGAATTAAGGGATAACTGGTTTGACTCCCAAAGGCTGGAATTAAGGGATAACTGGTTTGAATTCCAAAGGTTGGAATTAAGGGATAACTGGTTTGAATTCCAAAGTCTGGAATTAAGGGATAACTGGTTTGAATCCCAAAGTCTGGAATTAAGGGATAACTGGTTTAACTCCCAAAGGTTGGAATTAAGGGATAACTGGTTTGAATTCCAAAGTCTGGAATTAAGGGATAACTGGTTTGACTCCCAAAGGTTGGAATTAAGGGATAACTGGTTTGAATTCCAAAGGTTGGAATTAAGGGATAACTGGTTTGAATTCCAAAGGCTGGAATTAAGGGATAACTGGTTTGAATCCCAAAGTCTGGAATTAAGGGATAACTGGTTTGAATCCCAAAGTCTGGAATTAAGGGATAACTGGTTTGACTCCCAAAGGTTGGAATTAAGGGATAACTGGTTTGAATTCCAAAGGTTGGAATTAAGGGATAACTGGTTTGAATCCCAAAGTCTGGAATTAAGGGATAACTGGTTTGAATTCCAAAGTCTGGAATTAAGGGATAACTGGTTTAACTCCCAAAGGTTGGAATTAAGGGATAACTGGTTTGAATTCCAAAGTCTGGAATTAAGGGATAACTGGTTTGACTCCCAAAGGTTGGAATTAAGGGATAACTGGTTTGACTCCCAAAGGTTGGAATTAAGGGATAACTGGTTTGAATTCCAAAGTCTGGAATTAAGGGATAACTGGTTTGACTCCCAAAGGTTGGAATTAAGGGATAACTGGTTTGAATTCCAAAGGTTGGAATTAAGGGATAACTGGTTTGAATTCCAAAGTCTGGAATTAAGGGATAACTGGTTTGAATTCCAAAGGCTGGAATTAAGGGATAACTGGTTTGAATTCCAAAGGCTGGAATTAAGGGATAACTGGTTTGAATTCCAAAGGTTGGAATTAAGAGATAATGGGTTTGACTCCCAAAGGTTGGAGTTAAAGGATAAGAGGTTTGGTTCCCAAACGCTGGAGTTAAGGGATAATTCCAGCCTTTGGAACTGAAACCAGTTAAGGGATAACGGGTTTGAATTCCAAAGGTTGGAGTGAAGGGATAACGGGTTTGAATTCCAAAGGCTGGAGTTGAGGGATGACTGGTTTGAATTCCAAAGGCTTGAATTAAGGGATAACTGGTTTGACTCCCAAAGTCTGGAATTAAGGGATAACTGGTTTGAATTCCAAAGGCTGGAGTTAAGGGATAACTGGTTTGAATTCCAAAGGCTGGAATTAAGGGATAAAGGGTTTGACTCCCAAAGGCTGGAATTAAGGGATAACTGGTTTGAATTCCAAAGTCTGGAATTAAGGGATGACTGGTTTGGCTCCCAAAGTCTGGAATTCAGGAACGACAGGTTTGACTGCCCAGCCCCAGAGTGACCCGAGCTCTGACTTTTGAGCCCTCCCGGGCTGGGCCTCCAGCGCCACAGCTCCTCTTCCAGCCGCTCCCCGCCGGAAAACCGGGATGCGGGAATGCGCCGCCAGAGAGGGGGGAGAGGAGGGGTCTGCTCCGCTCCCAATTCCCTCGGAATTCCCTGCGGCTGCTCCCGGGGCTCCAAGGAAAGGAAAGGCCGAGGGTATCCCTGCGCTCCGGGGAATTCCAGCGGCTCCTCCGGGAAGCGCGTCCGTCGGCCACGAGGCGCTCGGCGGGAAATAGAGACAAAATCAAATACAATAAAATAAAATAAAATGAAATAAAATAATATAAAAACCATAAAATAAAATGAAGTAAAATAAAATAACGTAAAATAAAATAAAGTAAAATAAAATACAATAAAATGAAATGAAATGAAATAAAATAACATAAAATAAAATAACATAAAATAAAATAACATAAAATGAAATGAAATGAAATGAAATGAAATGAAATGAAATAAAATGAAATAACATAAAATAACATAAAATAAAATAACATAAAATAAAATAGCATAAAATGAAATGAAATGAAATGAAATAAAATAACATAAAAACCATAAAATAAAATAAAATGAAATAAAATGAAATAACATAAAATAACATGAAATGAAATAAAATGAAATAAAATAAAATGAAATAAAATAAAATAACATGAAATAACATAAAATAAAATAACATAAAATAAAATAACATAAAATTAAATAAAATGAAATGAAATGAAATGAAATGAAATAAAATAAAATAAAATAAAATGAAATAAAATGAAATAACATAAAATAACATGAAATGAAATGAAATGAAATAAAATAAAATAAAGTAAAATGAAATAAAGTAAAATAACATGAAATAAAATAAAATGAAATGAAATGAAATAAAATAAAATAAAATAACATAAATTAACAAAAAATAAAATAAAATAACAAAAAATAAAATAACATAACATAAAATAAAATAACATAAAATAAAATAACAAAATAAAATAAAATAACAAAATAAAATAAAATAAAATAAAATAAAATAAAATTCAGCCGCGTTGGTTGGAAGTTTCAGCCCGAAATGTGAGCTTGCAAATGGGAACCGCTGGCGAGGAGAGACCCGCCCGATTTTGGGCAAAGACAAAGGGGAATTCTGGATTTACCTGGAGGAATAAGGGAAGGGATTGACAGGGAAAGTGGGAAAAGAAAGGATTTTAGCACGGAGGGAGACGGGAGAGGGGTGGGGAAAATGGCTGCTTGAAATGATAAAGCTCTACAAGAATATATAGATATTATATATAATATAATTTATATTTATATGTAATTATAATATACATATTATAATTATATATTATGTATAATATATATAATTATAATATAATTTATAATTATATTCATAATTTATATATATAATATATTTATATAGTATATAATATATTATATATATTAAATATTATATATAATATATATAATATATATTATATATTATACATATTATATGTATATTATATATTATACATATTATATATTTATATACAATATGTATATTATATATACATAATAATAATGATAAAAATAAGGGTTAGGTAACCAAATGTCTATTAAATAAGGCAGACTTCATAGCAATTCTCCAGGACTGGCTATGACAGGGAATTTTTGGAACTCACTCCTTCCAAAATGTATAAAAAGCTCTATAATAATGTATTATGTTTTATTATACAATATATATAATAATTATTATTATATATTATTGTATATATTATATATTATTCTGATATTATTATAATACATAATATTATATATTATGTTATATATAATATAATATATAATATAATATATTATATATTATATATTATATATTATATATTATGTATTATGTATTATGTATTATGTATTATATATTATGTATTATGTATTATGTATTATGTATTATGTATTATGTATTATGTATTATGTATTATATATTACTATTATATATATTATATATTACTATTATATATATCTTATTATACATTATATATATAATAATAATGATAAAAATAGGGGTTAGGTAACCAAATGTCTATTAAATAAGGCAGACTTCATAGCAATTCTCCAGGACTGGATATGACAGGGAATTTTTGAAGCTTACTCCTTCCAAAATGTATAAAAAGCTCTATAATAATATATTGTATTTTATTATACAATATATATATAATTATTATTATATATTATTATATATATTGTATATTATTCTTATATTATTATAATATATAGTATATTATACATTATATATTATATATTATATTATATATTGTATTACTATTATATATATTATATATTACTATTATATATATCTTATTGTATATTATATATACAATGATAATAATAAAAATAGGGGTTAGGTAACCAAATGTCTATTAAATAAGGCAGACTTCATATCAATTCTCCAGGACTGGATATGACAGGGAATTTTTGGAACTCACTCCTTCCAAAATGTATAAAAAGCTCTATAAGAATATATTGTATATTATTATACAATATATATAATAATTATTATAATATATTATTATATATGTTATATATTATTCTTATAGTTTATTATATTATATTATTATTTATTATTATATTATATATCATTATACAATATATATAGTAATAATTATTATATATTATTATATATATTATATATTATTCTTATATTATCATTATATATTACTGTGGTGGGGGGAAAACCCACATATAAATATATATATTATATTACTACTGTATATATCTCATATATTATTTCTATAATAATAATAATAAATATATATAATAATAATAATAATAAATATATATATTATAATAATAATAAAAAACCCGAATTCCACGGGAGGCTTTTCGGGACAGACAGGGGGATCCCCTGCCCCGATTTCCTGGGAACGCCGGAATTCCAGGAGTGCTCCGGGAATGCCGGAATTCCGGAATTCCAGCCCCGTGTGGCAGGAGGGGAGGGTTAAATAAAACTGATATTTATCGGCTCTTTTCGCCTGAACGGAGCAGCGAGGGAAGGAGGAAAAGTCGGGATTCAAAGCCCCAAAAGGAGGGAAAGAGGGATTCAAAACCCCAAAAGGAGAAAGAGGGGGATTCAAAGCCCCAAAAAACAGAGAGGGGGGGATTCAAAGCCCCAAAAACAGAGAGGGGGATTCAAAGCCCCGAAAGGAGAAAGAGGGGGATTCAAAACCCCAAAAGGAGAAAGAGGGGGATTCAAAACCCCAAAAGGAGAGAGAGGGGTGATTCAAAACCCCAAAAAACAGAGAGAGGGGGATTCAGAGCCCCAAAAGGAGAGAGAGGGGTGATTCAAAACCCCAAAATGCGAAAGAGGGGGATTCAAAACCCCAAAAGGAGAAAGAGGGGGATTCAAAACCCCAAAAGGAGAAAGAGGGGGATTCAGAGCCCCCAAAGGAAAGAGAGGGGGATTCAAAGCCCCAAAAGGAGAAAGAGGGGGATTCAAAGCCCCAAAAAACAGACAAAGGGGATTTAAATCCCTGAAAACAGAGAGAGGGGGATTCAAAGCCCCAAAAGGAGGGAAAGAGGGATTCAAAGCCCCAAAAGGAGAAAGAGGGGGATTCAAAGCCCCAAAAAACAGAGAGACGGGGATTCAGAGCCCCAAAAGGAGAGAGAGGGGTGATTCAAAACCCCAAAATGAGAAAGAGGGGGATTCAAAGCCCCAAAAGGAGACAGAGGGGGATTCAAAGCCCCAAAAAGGAAGGAAAGGGGGATTCAGAGCCCCAAAAGGAGGGAAAGGGGGGTTCAGAGCCCCAAAAGGAGGGAAAGGGAGGTTCAAAGCCCCAGAAAACAGAGAGACGGGGATTCAAAGCCCCAAAAGGAGAGAGACAGGGGTGCAACCCCCCAAAAAACAGACAAAGGGGATTTAAATCCCTGAAATGACAGGAGGTGGCACTCAGTGCTCTGGGCTGGGGGACAAGGTGGGGATGGGGCACAGGGGGGGACTCGGTGACCTCGGGGGGCTTTTCCAACCTCAGGGATCCTGTCCCAAAACTCTGCTGGCGCCCAAAGCCCCTGTAAGGGGGAGGTGGGGAGGTGGAATTTGGGAGCCCTCAGTTCTGGGGGGGGGACACACAATCCAAGAGCACCCCTGGATGTGCTGAGAGAGGGTCTGGAAAAGCGGAACAGGAGCAAAATGAGCCTCGTCCAAAGGTTTATTTCCAGCCACGTGTCCTCGGCCAAAAATAAACCGGGGCCCAGAAGAGCAGGAAACATCTGAGGGAGCATCAGAACAATGACGCGAGTCGAGAGCTTCCAGGAGCCGTGGGCAGAGCACGCAAGGGCTGCTCCCCCAGCCCTCCTGGAGCAGCTTCCCTGCGCCTGGAGCCTTCCCAGGCTCCACATTCCAACCCCCCTGGAATGAGGGGATGGAGCAACGGGCGTGTGTTTTGTCCCCAAAGGTCCCTCAGCCCCCCCGGAGGAACCTTGGATGAGCGGGGAGGAAAATCTTCCCAGCAGCACAAGAGCTGCTTGGCATTAATTAGAGAGCCTAATCAAGTGTTTCCTCGGGACACACGATGGGCTCTCAATCGGCCATCGGGTTGTAATTAATTAGCACTAATTGCCTGCGTGTTCCGGGCTAACGAGCTCCGTTCTGTGCTGGGGGGGGGGGGTGTCACTGAGAGCCCCGAGCTCAGGTCGGGTTTGTGACACCACCTCCTGCGCCCCCCCCCCGCAGAGGTTCCCCTGAAATTTGGTTGGGCACAGCCCAGGGGAAGGTTTTCTGTTCAGACAACACTTTTCTGGTGGAGATTTTTTAAAATTTCCTCCCCTTTTTTTTTTTTTTTCCTCCCCAGTCCCCCAAAGGTAGCGAGGCCTCCCTGGAAAAGCAGGGAGAAGGATTTGGCCACTGTGGGCAGAAATGTGACCAAAGCAGGGAGAAAATTCCGTGGGCAGCTCCTTTGGCACTGCCTGAGATCGGAGAATCGTGGAATCATGGATTGGGCTGGGTTGGAAGGGACCTTTGAGATCATTTGATTCCACCCCCTGCCATGGGCAGGGACACCTTCCACCAGCCCAGGTTGATCCAACCTGGCCTTGGACACTTCCAGGGATCCAGGGGCAGCCACAGCTTCTCTGTCCAACCTGGGACAGGGGCTCACCACCCTCCCAGACAGGAATTCCTTCCCAAGATCCCATTTAAATCTTCACTTTTCCAGTTTGAAGCCATTCCCTGTGTCCATCCCTCCCTCCCTTGTCCCCAGTCCCTCTCCAGCTCTCCTGGAGCCCCTTCAGGCCCTGCCAGGGGCTCTCAGCTCTCCCTGGAGCCTTCTCTTCTCCAGGGGAACCCCCCCAGCTCTCCCAGCCTGGCTCCAGAGCAGAGGGGCTCCAGCCCTGGCAGCAGCTCCGGGGCCTCCTCTGGACTCTCTGCAGCAGCTCCAGGTCCTTGTGCTTTTGTTCCCAGGGCTGGAGCAGCTCTGCAAGGGGTTCTCAGCTGAGCAGGGCTGTGGATCAGCCCGTGGGATTAGCCCAGGGAATGGTGGCAGGATCATGTGCAGCTTCTCATCCATCAACATCCCAAATCCTTCTCCTCGGTGCTGCTCCCAAACTGTTCATCCCCCAACTCCTGGGGGATCCTGCTGCAAAAAGGGCACAAGGAGAAGCCCATCAGCCTCACAAGGACCATCAGTCCAGCCCCAGTTGGTCCCAGACCTTCTCTGAGATGAGATGCAATGATGACCAAGACACAGGTAAAATCTACAGTGTCTTTTATTTGATGATGCCCAAACCTCAGCCCTTTGCTGAGGAGTCCTGCAGCTCAGAAATAAGCCTGGCTTGCTTTCCTGAGTGGGATTAAGCCTGTTTTTAGAGACAGAACCACAAAAAGGAGAAGGACAACCCATGGCTGTGCCTGTTCTGCCTTTGCTCCATCTCTAGGAGTAAATAAAAGATATCAATAAATAAAATACTTCTGCCCTCAAAGGTGAAAGGGAGACCACGGATCCCTTCAGGAGAGCTCCCTGCCCCTCATCCTTCCTCTGGAGAGTTCCAGGAGGGCACTTGGAGCCCAAACTCCCTGGGATGAAAAGGCAGCTCAGCTCAGCTCAGCTCAGCAGAGTTTGCTCTCTGGTTGGCTCTGACAGGCAGCGGGGAAGAAATACGGCCCAGCCCGTCCTTTTTCATCTCCTTGCTCAAGGAGAGTGCACAGGCACAGCCCTGCAGGGGAGAGGGGCCATAAATCCTGCCCATAAATCAGGAGCCCGGAGCAGAGAGAGGGGGGAGTGCAGCAGGTGCCGAGATTGGGCCGTATTTTACTGCCCCCCCCCAGCCCCACACCCATTCCTCGCTCGGCTCGGGGGGGAACAGGAGTTCTCTTCACTGCCCTCGAGGCCCTGCAGGAGCTCGGGGGGTGGAACCCCAGGATTGTTCAGGATGAGAGGATCAGAGGATCAGAGAACCAGCTGGGTTGGAAGAGACCCCTGAGACCATCCAGTCCAACCCTGGATCCAACCCCACCGTGGTTCCCAGCCCATGGCACTGATGCCACATCCAGTCTGTCCTTAAACACCTCCAGGGATGGAGAATCTACCACTTCCCTGGGCAGCCCATTCCAATGGCTGAGCACCCTCCATGGAAAGAATTCCTTCCTGATATCCAACCTAAACCTTCCCTGGCACAGCTTTAGACCGAGCCCTCTTGTCCTGCTGATGGTTCCTGGGAGCAGAGCCTGACCCCCCCCCAGCTCCCCCCTCCTGTCAGGGAGTTGCAGAGAGTGAGAAGGTCTCCCCTGAGCTCAGAGCTGAGGTCCTGAGCCCCTGAGGAAGGGCAGGGAAGGCAACTGTGCCCCTGTGCCCATGGGGGACATCGGGGGGCAGAGACCCCCCTGTACCCATGGGGGAGAATGTGGGTATCAGGGAATCAGAGAATCAGAGAATCACAAAATCAGAGAATCAGCTGGGTTGGAAAAGCCCTCTGAGATCATCAAGTCCAACCCTTGATCCAACCCCGCTGTGGTTCCCAGCCCATGGCACTGATGCCACATCCAGTCTCATCCCAAACATCTCCACCCCCTCCTTGGGCAGCCCATTCCAATGGCTGAGCACTCTCTCTGGAAAGAATTCCTTCCTGATATCCAACCTAAACCTCCCCTGGCACAGCTTGAGACCCTCCTGTCCTGCTGCTGCTTCCTGGGAGAAGACCCAACCCCCCGGTTCCCCCTCCTGTCAGGGAGTTGCAGAGAGTGAGGAGGTCTCCCCTGAGCCTCCTCTTCTCCAGGCTGAACAGCCCCAGCTCCCTCAGCCTCTCCTCCCAGCACTTGTGCTCCAGTCCCTTCCCCAGCCTCGTTGCTCTCCTCTGCACCTGCTCCAGCCCCTCAATGTCCTTCCTGAGCTGAGGGCCCAGAACTGGACACAGCACTCCAGGGGTGGCCTCACCAGCGCTGAGTCCAGGGGCAGAATCACTTCCTTGGACCTGTTGGCCACACTGTTCCTGAGCCAGGCCAGGATCCATTGGCCCTCTTGTCCCCCTGGGCACACTCTGGCTCCTGTTCAGCTCCCTGTCCATCCAAACTCCCAGACTCCCAGGATGTAGAATCCCAGGATTGTTCAGGCTGGAAAAGAGCTCTGAAATCCTGGAATGCACCCGTTGGACACCTCTTGCTCCGCCCAGCACACCCTTCAGGCCCCGGAACAGGGTTTTCCAGGAAGGAGCTGATTTTTCTGACAAGGAAAGAGCTGCAGGGTGAGGGAAAGCCAACAGGGGTTGTGGGATCACCTCAGTTAACACCTGGCTGAGGCCACGGGAAGTTTCTCCTGGATTCAGGCCGGCCCAGACCACTGAGATCGGGATGTGACATCCGTTCAAGCTCAGTTTTCCCCGGAATTAGGAAGAATCCAAGAATGCAGCACCACCTCTTGGGGTTTAGTCCAAGCACCTTCAGTCTCCCTGGGGAAACAAAGGTCTGGAGTGTCTCTTTTTGCATTTTTGGGGGGTTTCTGCAGTCCCTGGATACCCTGATCTCCCCGCTCAGGGTGGTTTGTCACCACCCAGCATTGGATTTAAGCCACGCTGGATCCAACACTTTTCTCCTGAGCTTCCAAGCTGTGTTTCTAACCCCCCTCAGACAGGGTTCCCCTCACATGGAGCCCTCAGGAGTGACAGGAGGGGAATCCCAACCCCACTAAAACCCATTTTCCCATTTTTCCAACCAGTCTCTGAGGTTTGTGGGTCCCTTAAGTGCCCCAAATCCCAGGGTTTGTCCCTCCAGCTCCAAGCTCTGCTCTGAGCCATCACTTTGTGCCTGGAGTTTTTAAGGATCCCATCAATCTTTGCTGTGATCCTGTTGCAAAAAGAGCTCCATATTGAGCTGGGAGTCCTCCCTGACCCTAAAAGATTTAAATGACCCTAAATCTGACCCTAAATCCTTTAAAGATTTGCTGTTTGCTTGCTCTGTCACTCCCTGGTCGTGGCCTTCCTGCCTTTCTGACATTTATAAATGCTGGATTTTGCAGCAGCGCAGCAATAAAAAGCAATTTATGGACTTGAGCTCTGGATGATTTCCCAATCCTCATCATCACTTGACTTTATTTCCTCATTAAAACTTAATCTGCACCTTTTTCAGGGCTCCAAAAGGATTTGTAGATGCTGGGCATCATCAGGACTGGATCTCTGCAAACTTCCTTGTAAAATTCCTTCGGCTCCCGAGGATTTTCCAGTGACATTTGTCCCAGGACCCGTCAGCTCATTCCACCCTTGATACTCCGAGCATGGAATTATTTCTATTTTTAGTTTAATAAGAACAAAAATTCAATGCTGAGTCAAACCCCTTCAGCCCTCAAAGAATCCAAATAAACCAAAAAACACCCCAAAACCTCCTCACCTCGAAGTTGACTTTGACACCAACCTCGAGACTTTTAGTGATGCCACCAGTGCTTTTTTTTTTTTTCCCCCCATTGGAATTAAATCCTTCTGTCTTTCAAAATTATTTCTTCTGATCCAAAGTTTTCCCCTTGGATCTCGGGTGGTTTGGAACCTTCCTCAGCAAGAGACATTTGGAAACTATAAAATCATTTTCCCGTTGAAACAAGTGGTGAAGGAACTTTTGCCATCACTGAATTATCATGGAACCATGGAATGGTTTGGGTGGGAAGGGATATTAAGGATCATCCTATTCCACCCCCTGCCATGGGTGGGGACACCTCCCACTAGCCCAGGTTGATCCATCCTGGCCTTGGACACTTCCAGGGATCCAGGGGCAGCCACAGCTTCTCTGGGAAACTCATTCCAGGGCCTTCCCAGTCTCACAGACAGCAATTCCTGCCCAATATCCCATTTAAATCTTCACTTTTCCAGTGGGAAGCCATTCCCTGTGTCCTGTCCCTCCATGTGCATGTCCCCAGTCCCTCTCCAGCTCTCCTGGAGCCCCTTCAGGCCCTGCCAGGGGCTCTCAGCTCTCCCTGGAGCCTTCTCTTCTCCAGGGGAACCCCCCCCAGCTCTCCCAGCCTGGCTCCAGAGCAGAGGGATCCAGAATCCTGGAATGGGTTAAGTTGGAAAGGATTTTAAAGGCCATTCATTTCCACCCCCATGGGCAGGGACACCTTCCACTATCCCAGATTGCTCCAACCTGGCCTTGGACACTTCCAGGGATCCAGGGGCAGCCACAGCTTCTCTGGGAAATCCATTCCAGTCTCTCACCGCCCTCCCAGACAACAATTTCTTCCCAATATCCCATCTATCCCTGCCCTCTGGCACTGGGAAGCCATTCCCTGTGTGCTGTCCCTCCATCCCTTGTCCCCAGTCCCTCTCCAGCTCTCCTGGAGCCCCTTCAGGCCCTGCCAGGGGCTCTCAGCTCTCCCTGGAGCCTTCTCTTCTCCAGGGGAACCCCCCCAGCTCTCCCAGCCTGGCTCCAGAGCAGAGGGGCTCCAGAACCCTGGAATGGTTTGGGCTGGAAGGGACCTTAAATCCCACCCAGTGTCACCCCCTACCCTGGACAGGGACACCTCCCACCATCCCAGGTTGCTCCAACCTGGCCTTGGACACTCCCAGGGCTCCGGGGGCAGCCACAGCTTCTCTGGTGGCAACAAACGAGCCCAAGGCTCATCCCCGGGCTCCTGCCTCTCCCAAGAAAGTTTGACAAAAGGAAAAAAAAGCAGGATCTCTTTCAAGTCCCACCCTGCTGAAGGTTGTTTTTTCCCTGTTTTCCTGTTCCTGGGGGGGGGAATTTCAATCAGGTGGTGCCCGACTCTGCGGAGCTGCAGCCGCCGTAAATCCCGGCCCGGCCTGGCAGAGCCGTAAAGTATTTTGATGAAATGCCGGCTGAGAAACCCTGTTTATCGGGGTGATTTGTTGAGCCTGAATACCCAAACAGTTTGGAGAGCAGTAAAGTTCAGGGGGAATGCGGGGATTTATGGCTCTGCCTTGCTGGGGTTGTTAATAACCTTTTGCAGAACGCTCCCGGGACAGGGACGGCTCGGGAAGGGGAGGGAGGAGGAGTTTCTGAGTTCTGAGGAGACCAAAGGGCTCAGGGGTGTGTTTGGAGGGACAGATCCCAGCTCTCTCACATCAGGAAGCTCCCTGGATGGAGGAGTTTCCCATCACGGCCTTAATTCGAGGGTGTTTTTTACTGTTTTTTTAGGAATTTGATGCCTTGAGTTTGGGCTGCGAAGCTGGGAAATGCAACCCGGGATTTGTGTGTTCCCTGAGAAGCTGGAAGGCAGGGTTAGATGGGATATTGGGAAGGAATTCCTGGCTGGGAGGGTGGGGAGGGCCTGGCACAGGATGCCCAGAGAAGCTGTGGCTGCCCCTGGATCCCTGGAAGTGTCCCAGGCCAGGTTGGAGCAACTTGGGATAGTGGGAGGTGTCCCTGCCCAGATCTTTGGATGATCTCTCAGGTGCCTCCCATCCTAAACCATTCCATGACTCTATGACTTCATCCCTGTCCTCCATTTTATCATTTGACTTCATTTCCAAAGGAATTTGATGCTTCCAGAGCCCTGGATTTCTTGTTGCTCACGTGAACACCTTCCCCATCTTCCCCCCAGCCCCAACACCACCCTCAGCCCAGGAACAAACATTCCCTCTGAGGTGCCCAGAATTGTATTGGAATCACAAAATAACCCTTCCCTCTGGCACTGGGAAGCCATTCCCTGTGTCCTGTCCCTCCCTCCCTTGTCCCCAGTCCCTCTCCAGCTCTCCTGGAGCCCCTTCAGACACCGGAAGGGGCTCTGAGATCTCCACACAACCTTCTCCTCTCCAGGCTGAACAATCCCCAAATTTCCCAGCCTGTCTCCATAGGGAAGTTGCTCCACTCACTCCCTCCATCAACAAATCCCAGCTCTGGGAAAAGTGACTCTTGTGCCCCACCCGTGCTCCTGCCAAACTGCTCCAACCAGGACACCCAAAGTTGTATCAGTGGCAACAGGGACGGGACGTGGCTGATCTCACACTCCCGGGAAAGCCCCTCCCCACCCAAAATTCCCTGGACACCCCCAGTGAGATGTTCCCAGGTGCCCTTTAACAGCACTTTGATGGAAAAGCTCCCTCAGTGCCCAATAAATCCCAGTTTATCCCTCCAGAGGCCTCCAATCCTGCAGATAATGCACCAACATTTTCACGTGGATGATCCCTCGGCTCCATCAGTCCTGCTGCTCTCCCGCCCTTTGGGAATGAAATCCTTTGGCACAGCAGCTGGAATTTGGGAAGTGGCCGTTCCCGAGCTGCTTTGAAGCTGCCTTTCAGGAGGTGACTCCCTGAGGAGAGAAGCTTTTGTTTCCTTTCCCTGCCAGGCTCTAATTGCACACAAACAGCAATTAAAGGCTTTTGTTTGGGGCTTTGCACATTTTTATTTCATGAGGTTTTCTGTGACTTCAGAGCTGCTTGGGACGAGCTTGGAAGGAGGCTGGAACAACCAGCCAAGGCCTCGGCTCCAGGATATCAAAGCCTTTGCCGTGTTTATTCCGTGAGGTGGAGAAATACCCACTTTCCAAAGGGAACAGAAGAGGAGGAGGAAGGTGCCCATTTCCCCAGAGGGGTGAAGGCCGCCCTCCCTCAGCCAGCACTGTGTCTTCCACCACCCACTCCCCAAATCCCTCGGCGAAGTGGGATGAATTCCCAGCCCCCTGGAAGTGGGTTGTTGGTTCTACCCTGTTTTCCCAGCTGGTGGATGAGTTGAAATGTGGGAAAACGGGCTGGAGCGGTCACGGAGTTGCAGGGACCAGGAGCATCCAAACCCTGAGAAAACTGGGAGTTCTCCAACCCTCCCACACGGGCAGGAAGAGCAGAACCCATTTCCTTGGCCTTCCACAGCTTCTCCCCACCACGGCCTTGCCCGACCCTCCACGTCTGGTGGCCACTTCCTCTGGTAAACTGGTCATTTTACTCCGACTTGGAAATGAGTTTATCAGTTCCTGTCGTCCCACAGTCCTCACTGGAGCTTGGATTTGAGGGAAAAGCCACAACCCCCCAGTTAAAGCCAGGTCAGTGGATGTCCAGTTTGCATGGATGGGTCGTGGAAAGGTGAGGGAGAAATCATGGAAGTGTTACACTCGTGCTGAGTGCCAGCCCTGGGCTGTACCGAGCTCTCTGCTTAGAGCCTGAGCTCCTCCTTGGGGCAGATTCCAGGCCTCCTGCTCCCAGCCCTCTGCTTTTCCAGTTATTTCACCTCTGGAGACACCCAAACCCTCCCTGGGATTGAATCCTGGCTCTCCATGGACCTGCTGCAGCAGGAGGGGTTGGACTGGAGGAGCTCCAGAGGTCCCTCCCAACCCCAACCATCCCGTGGTTCTGTGGCTGCTCCGTGTTTGGATCTCCAGAGGATGAAAACAAGAAACATGGAGAAGAGAGGGATGGGTTTGGAGCAGGAAAAGTGCAAATTGACTTTCCCGGGGATTCCAACCCTCTCAGGCTGTGGGAAGGTCTTCTGAGACTCGTGGATGAAGACAGATTGGACTGGAGGACACAAAGCGTGTCCCTGCAGGGTCAGGAGCTGGCCAAGGTGTAGGACAAAGTGGTCCCACAGAAACCGGCCACGTGGGAAGATCCCAAAGCGATTCCAGCACCCCAGAGCCCACGGCACCAGCACTGGATGCAGGAAAAGCAGGAACTTGGCGGTCCGACCCCACGGGAGGTGGGGAAGGATTCCTGAGAGCAGCACCCAGGCTCGGGGTCAAGGAACCATGGAACGGTTTGGGTTGGAAAAGACCTGAAATCCCACCTTGTTCCATGGTCAGGGACACCTTCCCCCAGCTCAGGTGGCTCCGAGCCCCGTCCAACCTGACCTGGAAAATCAAATCCCACTTTTCAATGCCCTCTGTACCTTTAATCCCACCACAGTTCTGTCCTGACCTCCTTCTGTTTTCCAGCACCACTTTTCCAAGCTTTTCCACTTTTCCATTGCCCCCCCCGACGTTCCCAACAGTTCAAACTCCCCCTGTTCAATGGAAGAGTTGCCTAAAAACAGTCGCCTAAAAATCAGGACCTCAGATTTGTCAAGATCTCGTGGGGGCCTGAGGAGCCTAAAGCTGAAAATCCAAGGATTTTCCAAATGCTCCAGGCAGGAGCTTGGAGAGCACCGAGTTCAGCCGGGAGAAAAGTCCTTCCTGAGTCTTTCTAATTTCCATGTGTGATCCATGGAATCTCCCTGTGGAATTTGACGTGGCCCTGCTGGAGATCCCGATGGACAATCAAATCCCCAGCGCTGCTCGCTGGAACGGGAGGGACTTTGGGCTCCAGAGGAGGGGCCAGTTTTATCTGGGAATCCTTCTCTGCCATGGAAAAGTGGATCCTGCAGGATGTGTGACTGGCACTGGACGAAGGACCCACCCCAGGGAGAGGAACCACCACTGGAATATCTCCACAGGGGTCTGGGATGCTCCCGGTTGTCCTCCAGCCAAAGATCCGTCACCCTTGATGGGTTTGACCCACACCCTTTTCTCCTGAGAGAGTTTTTAATTCCCTGATAATTCCTGAGGAATTCCTCATAAATCCCTGAGAAATCCCTGAGAATTCCTCATAAATCTCCTCCCGAGGCCCTGGTGGAGGGTCTGGATGCTGCAGCTCTTGGAGGTGACGCCCCATTTCACGTTGACCTCGGAGCTGCTTCGCTCTCAGCGCGGGAGACTCGAGCTCCCGAAATTCCGTGCGGGATTTCTCCCGTTGGGAAAAAAAAAATCCCCAAGGCCTGTAGGCAGGATTTTGGGAGAGCCAAACAAATCCATGTGGGAATAACAGCAACAAACCCCCCCTCTTTGGGATCGCCCTGGCCAGGGGGGTGTTTGGGAGGGGGTGTTTTCCAGGAGCTCCCGGGGCTGTCGCTCGGCTCCGCTCCCGAAGTCCTGCATTCCATAAAACACTTGGCATGTTGGGAAGGGAAGTGTGATCCAGGCAATTCCTTTGAGGAATTACGGCCACTGACACTTTACACCTGTAATCACGATAAAAGCTCTCAGCCCCTGTTCCCAGGGGATAAATCAGGAATTCCGGGATCGACCCCTGGGCTATAAATCGGGAGGAGGTGACGGTGGCTCTGCTCCAGCTGCTGCTCCTGCCTTGGGATGAAACATTCCCTGGAGCCTCCTCCCCTTCCCTATTCCTGCCTTCCAACTCCCTGAGGAACGGGGTTGCTCCTGCTCTGCTCCTACTCTACGTCTGTGTGGGCAGGAGATGCCATTTCCCGGGATTTGATCCACCCAGGCACTTTCAGATCCATAAATCCCCAGTGCCTGGGTCATGCTCAGTAAATTCCCTTTCCAGGGGACCTGGGAAAACGCCTCCATCTCTTCTTTTTTCCCTCAGGAAACTGGGATTTGATCCCCCCAGGCACTTCCAGATCCATGAATTCCCAGTGCCTGGGTCGTGCTCAGCAGACCATCCCTTCTTTTTCCCTCAGGAAACTGGGATTTGATCCCCCCAGGCACTTCCAGATCCATGAATTCCCAGTGCCTGGGTCATGCTCAGCAGATTCCCTTGGCAGGGGAGTTGGGAAAACATCTCCATCCCTTCTTTTTTCCCTCAGGAAACTGGGATTTGATCCCCCAGGCACTTCCAGATCCATGAATTCCCAGTGCCTGGGTCATGCTCAGCAGATTCCCTTGGCAGGGGAGTTGGGAAAACATCTCTGTCCCTTCCTTTTCCCTCAGGAAACTGGGATTTGATCCCCCAGGCACTTCCAGATCCATAAATCCCCAGTGCCTGGATCCCTTGGCAGAGGAGGTGGGAAAACGTCTCCATCCCTTCTTTTTTCCCTCTGGAAACTCGTGAGGATACTTGGAGTAAATGTCGATGGATCCCAATGTTCCAAACTTCCCAGGATTGCTCTTTTTTATTATTATTTCTCTATAATATATAAATAGAAACAGAGATTATACATAATATGTAATTCATAATATTAAATATAATTATAAATATTTATAATTTACTTATAATTATAAAATACATATTATATAAAAATTATAACTATGTCTATTATACTATATAAATATAATATATAAATATATAAATAATAACATATAATAACATATAATATATAATAATATTATATAATTATATATAATATCATTATTAATATGTTATATATAATGTATAGTTATAAATATATAGTTATAAAGATAATTAGTTAATTATAAATACATAGTTATAAATATAATTAGTTAATTATAAATGTAATTATAAATATTGGTAACTTATACTTTAAATAATATAATATGACATACAGAATTCATCATTAAAAATATATAATTTCTAATTTATATATAACTTTTAAATTTATATAAAATTATATAAATATATGCATAGATATATACATATACTATAAATATATAATATATACCACAATGTAATAGATAATAATATAAATATAAAAATAATACGTATAAACCAGAAATGTATAAATTGTATATAATACTTAATTTATAATAAAACATAATTATAAATATTTACCATTTTTTTATAATTTTAAATTGCATATTACATATAAATTATAATTGTCTCTATATTTCCATCATATAATATAAATATAATATATAAATAATAAAAATGTATAGAAATTTATTATTAAAATGACACATAATTTATAATTCCAAATATATTTACAAATATTTATTATTTGTACTTTAAAATAATATAATATTTCTATGTCATATATAATTCCTAATTTATAATTCATATATCATATATAAATTTAGATAAAGTTATATAAATATATATACATATAATATAAATATAAATGGTAGTATATACTACAGTGTAATAGGAAATACTAGAAATATAAATATAATATATAATAGAAATGCATAAATTACATGTAATACATAATTTCTAATAATGAATGTAATTATACATATTTAGAATTAATTTATAAATATAAGTTCCATAATATATATAAATTATAATTCTCTATATGTTTCTATTGTCATATAAATCTAATGTATAAATAATAAAACCATATACAAATTTATTATGAATACATGACATATAATTTATAATTATAAGGATAATAAAAATTTATTACTTGTACTCTAAAATAATATAATATTTTTGTCCTAGATCATTCATCATTATAAATACATAATTTATATCTTATATATAAATTTATATGAAATTATATAAATATACAGACGAATATGTGCATATTTTATATATATATGAAATATATACTATAATATAAGAGATAATAATATAAATAGTGATATAATATGTAAATAATAGGTACACATAACTTACATATATGATTTATAATAGTTAATATAATTATAAATATTTATAATTTATTTATACTTATAAAATAACTTTTAAAGATCTATATATTTCTATCATATTAGATATAGCATATAAATAATAGAAATATATAGAAATCTATTATGACTATAGGATATACCATTAATAATTCTAAATATAAATATTTACAATTTATACTTTAAAGTAATAGAAAATATAATATAGATTAATGTCGATTATAATATGTAATGTATAGTATAATAATATTATATGCAATATAAAATTATATTATATTTATAATATATAATATAGTATACAATATAATATATAATATATAATATATAATATATAATATATAATATATAATATATAATATATAATATTTAATATTTAATATATAATATATCATATATCATATATCATATAATATATCACATATTATATATCATATATTATATATTATATATTTCATATATATAATAGATAATATATATAACATATTATATATAGTATGTATGATAGACGATATATAATATAGAAAATATAATATAGATTAATGTGGATTATAATATATAATGTATGGTATAATAATATTATATGTAATATAAAATAATAATATATTTATAATATATAATATAAAATATATAATATATAATATATAATATATTATATATATTATATATAACGTATAATTTATAATAATGTATAATATATGCTATATATTATACATTATGTATTATATATTGTATTATATTATATATTATATTTTATTATATATTACATGTTACATATTATATATTACATGTTACATATTATATATTATATGTTATGTATTATATATTATATATTATATATTATATATTATATATATATATTATATATTATATATTATATATTATATATTATGTATTATATATTATATATTATATATTATATATTATATATTATATATTATATATTATATATTATATATTATATATTATATATTATATATTATATATTATATATTATGTATTATATATTATATATTATATATAGCTCCAGGGAATAACAACTCCAGGGAATATCAGCTCCTGGGAATAACAACTCCTGGGAATTTCAACTCCAGGGAATAACAGCTCCTGGGAATAACAGCTCCCGGGAATAACAACTCCCAGGAATAACAGCTCCTGGGAATTACAGCTCCTGGGAATAACAGCTCTGGGGAATAACAGCTCCAGGGAATAACAGCTCCTGGGAATAACAGCTCCATGGAATAACATCTCCTGGGAATAACAACTCCTGAGAATAACAGTTCTCCGGAATAACAGCTCCCGGGAGTAACAGCTCCCGGGAATAACAGCTCCCGGGAATAACAACTCCCGGGAATAACAACTCCCAGGAATAACAACTCCCGGGAATAACAGCTCCCGGGAATAACAACTCCCGGGAATAACAGCTCCTGGGAATAACAGCTCCTGGGAATAACAACTCCCAGGAATAACAGCTCCTGGGAATAACAGCTCCCGGGAATAACAACTCCTGGGAATAACAGCTCCTGGGAATAACAACTCCCGGGAATAACAGCTCCTGGGAATAACAGCTCCCGGGAATAACAGCTCCCGGGAATAACAACTCCTGGGAATAACAGCTCCTGGGAATAACAACTCCCGGGAATAACAGCTCCAGGGAATAACAGCTCCTGGGAATAACAACTCCCGGGAATAACAGCTCCTGGGAATAACAGCTCCTGGGAATAACAGCTCTGGGAATAACAGCTCTGGGAATAACAGCTCCAGGGAATAAGAGCTGCCGGGAATAACAGCTCCCGGGAATAACAACTCCTGGGAACAACTGCTCCTGGGAATAACAGCTCCAGGGAATAACAACTCCCAGGAGTAACAGCTCCCGGGAATAACAGCTCCCAGGACAGGGAATCCCTGTGGGAGCAGATGCCAACACTGCTGCTTGGAAGAACAACAGACAGGCTGGGGATGAGCATGAGCAGGTCCTGGATGTGCTCCCCGGGATCCAGCTGGAATTCCTACAGGGAAATAATTGGATTTGTGGGAGGCCATCAAGTTTTTACACCCGTGGCCCCCCGAATTCCCAGGCTGGATGTGTGGGATGCTTGGGAATCACAGTTTGTGTCCGACCAGGCCTCGTGTGAAAGCCACTGGTGTTGTGGGAGAGCTCTGGGAACTCTGCTGGGAATTCTCCTGGGAACTGGAGTGGGGGCTGAGGGGGGGATCCCAGCCCCTTCCTGCAGGAAAGGGGGTCAGGATGGCTTAAAAATGGGGATATTCCCGGGCCTGGGGGCACGGAACCAGCTGGCAAAGCATCTGGATCCCGGGGCATGGGGGAGAAACGAGGCCTGGTTTTCATCCCCCCGAAATCCCGCCCTTCCCTGGGAGTGTCCCAGGGCAGGTTGGACCCCTCAGAGCTGCTTCTCCTGCTTCTCCAGCACCGGGCACAGCTTTGAAGGTGCCTCTGCCACAAATCCGGGTGGGATTTTTGTGCCAGGGGTGTGGCAGGTCCTGCTGCTCTCCTGGAGTGGCCCACTGCCCCTGGGCACCCCCCTGGGGAGCGTGGGCATGGAAGGGCCACCAACCTGTCACCAAACGAGGCAATTAGACCAGAAACATCGTTTTTCCCATTAATTCCCTGGCTTGACAGCAGGGCCGGCAGAGGGGGAGATTCCCCCGGCCCCTTCCAGCCCTTCCCTTTCCCAAGGGCTTTCCAAGCCTTCATCCAGCTCGTCTTGTGAGATCCCAGAGGCTCCCTGGGCCTGGTCCCCATTAAATCCAAACCTCATCTTTTCTCGTTAGGGATTTCTGGCTGGAATTCCTGAAGTTAATGGAGCAGTTCAATCCGACAGTTCTGGCTGCCCCGTCCCCGGGGAAAGGGATGTTTTGCAGCCCTGGAGACAGGGAATGCAGGGGTGGCTTTCAGCCCCTCACACTCCAAGTGTGTGGCTCCAAAAATCCCGGCAATCCTGGTTGATCCCTCTGTTTATCCGTCCCAAAGCCTCGGGCGGGGGTTGTTGCTGCCACTGGGGATTTTGGTGTCCCCATCCAGCAGTGCCAGAGGCTCGGGACAACCATGGCCAGGCAGGAATGTGAGGAATGAGCGTGAGCAGAGCTGGAAACGCTGCTGGAAACACGTGGGATCTCTGGGAAGTCACGTTATCCCGGGTCTCTGTGTGTCCCACACGGAAAATCGAGGGAAGCGGGAGCTCTGCTAAGAGAAAACAGATGCTGCTCCCGGGCAGGATGATCTCGGGTTGAGGGGTGGTGTCCAGGCTGTCATCATGGATCATGGAATGGTTTGGGATAGAAGGGACCTGGAAGATCATCTATTCCACACCTGGCAGGGGCAGGGACACCTTCCACCATCCTGGGTTGCTCCAACCTGGCCTTGGACACTTCCAGGGATCCAGGGGCAGCCACAGCTTCTCTGCCCAACCTGGGACAGGGACTCCCCAGCCTCCCAGCCAGGAATTCCTTCCCAATATCCCATCTCCAATTAGGGGATCTCAAAAGGGGGTTCCCCAAGGAAGGGTCCCAAAGGAGAGGTGCCAAAGGAGGGTCCCTCAAGGAAGGGTCCCCAAAGGAGGGGTCCCAAGGGAGGGTTCCCCAAGGAAGGGTCCCAAAGGAGGGGTCCCAAAGGGGGGTTCCCCAAGGAAGGGTCCCCAAAGGAGAGGTGCCAAAGGGGGGGTTCCTCAAGGAAGGGTCCCAAAGGAGGGGTCCCAAAGGGGGGGTTCCCCAAGGAAGGGGACCCTGGGGAGGGGTCTCTGAGGAGGAGTCCCTAAGGGAGTATCCCCAAGGAAGGGTCTCAAAGGAGGGGTCTCTCAGTGAGGGTCCCCAAGGAGGGGTCCCCAAAGTGGCCGGTGTAGGGCAGAGATCTCCCTGCCTCGGACTTTCCCCACTGATCCCGGCACCGGGAGGGGTCTGGTCCCGTGCCCGGGGCTGTGGCGGTGACAGTGACGGTGACAGTGACGGTGACAGTGACGGTGACAGTGACGGTGTCACCGTGCCCGGCACTGGGGGGCACCTCCTTCCCCTACCCCCGTGCTCCCGAGGTCCTGCCGTGCCCGCCGCCCCTTCCCACCGGCCGGTGCCTGGCGCTGCTCCCCGGAGGGGCTTTTCCCGCTCCCGTGGGGGTCTTATCCCGGTCCCAGAGGGGCTTTTCCCACTGTCTTGAGGGTCTCTTCCTGGCCCTGGAGGGGCCCCGGGAGTTTTTCCCAGTCTCCAATGATCTCGTCCTAGTCCAGGAGGGTCTTTTCCGCATCCCAGCGGGTCTTTTCCACATCCCAGAAGGTCTTTTCCACATCCCAGAGGGTCTTTTCCACATCCCAGAGGGTCTTTTCCCTCTCCCTGGGAGTCTTTTCCCTCTCCCTGGGAGTCTTTTCCCTCTCCCTGGGAGTCTTTTCCCTCTCCCTGGGAGTCTTTTCCGGGTTTCAGAGGGTCTTTTCCCAGTCCTGGAGGGTCCTTTCCTGGTCTCCATGTTCCCATGTCCCTGGCCCCCCCGGCAGCAGGGCTGGTGTTCCCCCTCTCCAGTTTCCACCCCAGTGACCCTTCCCCACCCCACTGGGAGCTCCGGGATGTCTCCCAAATTTACACATCCAGGAGCTGGGATTCGGTGTCGGGCCGAGGCTTTAATGTCCCGTCAGGATTCCCTCCCACCTTGGCCTTGTCCAGCCTGGCTTTAATATCAATCCCAGTTCCCTGAATTATCCTGTTTAACCTTGAAATGAATGGGATGTTGTTTTTTTAAGGATGCTGAGGACGGAAAGATCCTTTTTCCTTCAGCATGGACATGATGGATCAGGGACAAATCACCTCTGAAGATGAGACTGCATCAACCTTGGGGCTGGAATGTGGTTATGGGGGATCTTTGCCTTTTCCCACATGGGAAAACAGAGCCTCTGACTTTTGCCCAGTGCTCTGAAATTCCATGGAAGACCCAGGAAACGCCGTGCTGGGAAAGGGGGTGGGAGATATTTGTGTCCTTAAGGTTTTGTTCTTATCAGCTGGAGTTTTATCGTCTGTCTTCGGGGACAAAGACTCCGTGGGATTCAGTCACGGGTTCAGGGGAACAGGAGAACTGGAATGGTTTGGGTTGGAAGGGACTTAAAGATCATCCAATCCCACCTCCTGCCATGGGCAGGGACACCTCCCACTATCCCAGGTCACTCCAAACCCCATCCAACCTGGCCTTGGACACTCCCAGGGATGGGGATGGCGAGGGAGAAGTGTCTCCTCAGAGGAGCCTGGAGGTTTCTCCTGGAGACCTGGAGGTGGGTGGGATGGATCCCTCCCCAGCTGCTCTGCTGGTCTCCACCACCATCTCCAGGGATTTCCTCAGGCCGAGTCCCTGCAGGAGATGGGACCTGTGTCCAAGTGCCACCAGAGCAGGGGGAGAACAGGCCCTCCAAGAGAATCCTCCCAGCTGGCCCGTGTCCTTCTCTGTCTGGGTTTCCCTCCCCTTTCAGGAGAATTCTTCCACTGTCTTCCCTTGGAGTAGGAGAGGAGCAGCCCTGCCTTGGCAAAGAGCATTGACCTGGGCTTGACTTAAATGGTTTGCCCAAATCTCTTTGAATTCCAAAGGAATTAAGGAGCCATCGAGAAAATTCCCCGGACCAACCACCAGAGAAGCTGTGGCTGCCCCTGGAGCCCTGGAAGTGTCCAAGGCCGGGTTGGACAGAGTTTGGAGCAACTTGGGAGAGTGGAAGGTGTCCCTGCCCAGGGCAGGGGGTGGCACTGGGTGGGATTTAAGGTCCCTTCCAGCCCAACCCGTTCCAGGATTCTGGAGCCCCTCTGCTCTGGAGCCAGGCTGGGAGAGCTGGGGGGGTTCCCCTGGAGAAGAGAAGGCTCCAGGGAGAGCTGAGAGCCCCTGGCAGGGCCTGAAGGGGCTCCAGGAGAACTGGAGAGGGACTGGGGACAAGGGAGGGAGGGACAGGACACAGGGAATGGCTTCAAATTGAAAAGAGGAAATTTGTGTGGGATATTGGGCAGGAATTGCTGTCTGTGAGGGTGGTGAGGCCCTGTCCCAGGTTGGGCAGAGAAACTGTGGCTGCCCCTGGATCCCTGGGACCGTCCAAGGCCAGGCTGGTGCAACCTGGGCTAGTGGGAGTTGTCCCTGCCCATGGCAGGGGATGGAATGAGAGGATCTTTAATCCCAGAATCAATCAGGGTGGAAACCACTGAGTCCAACCTATGAAGGCTCCTCCAACTCCAACCATTCCACCAAAAACTGCACCTTCACCAGCAGGGCTTCACTTCTCTGAGTAAGGTGAAGTTAATTAATTCCCACTTCTGTGGCATTCCCAACCTCCCCCCATTCCTTCCTCACCCGGTGGGATCTCCAGGGATGCCCCGGGACAAACCGAGCTCTCTCTGTTCATCCCATCACTACTTTGGTTCTTTCCCCTCCTTTTTTCTTCATCTTCTTTTTTTTTTTTTTCACTGCTCAGGATGAAAGATTTAAAAGGCAATAATGTTTTGTCTAAATTCTTGTGGAAATAGCTTCTGACCTTTCGGAGAGAGCTGCGGTTTCAGCTTTCCGGTAAGAGAGCTCCCAGCTAATGATTTTAGCTCCATTTTCTAATAAATACTTGGCAGTGGAGGGCCCCTCTTCTCCCCTTTTTGTCATTAGGGAGCCATTAGCTGTGACTCAGAAATGAATCATTAGGTTTGGCAGGGAGCAAGTGCTTCGGGGGCCAATGGATTTTTCCACTCGGTAGCGGCGCGCGCTTGTAAATCCTGCCTCAGAATTCCCATTAAAGCGGCTCCAAACGGGCCCTTTTCCCCCTCCCTCAGCCATAAATTCGGTGACCATTGGTGGTCTTCCCACCTCGGCAACAAGGGCTTCTCTTCTCGGCTAATTAGGCTTTTATTTAATGAAGCTAATTTGGGTTTCTTTAGGGGGGGGTGTGTGTGAAATGTTCCCCTCCCCATTTTTCCGTGTCCTGTCGAAATCCGGGAGCGGCGAGAGCTGGAGGAGACCTTTGCGCTCGTTTGTTTGGGGCTCTCCTCTTGCCAAGGGCTTCCAAAACTCTCCTCTTGCCTTTTGGGGGCTTCCAAAAGACTCTCCCCCCCTTGCCAAGGGCTTCCAAAGCCCTTCCCACGGCAAGACGGGATGGCAGCGTTGGACTCCGACCATCCGAGGGGCAAATTCCCCGGAATTCTCCGGGTGAGGAGGAGAAATATCCAGCCAACAACTCATCTTCTCGTTCCTTAATCATTATCCACCTAATTGAGGGACTTCTTGAATCCATCCCATGGATGTGTCCCGAGGGAGGAACAATTTCCCAGCTAATGAGGGCAAGGGAATTAAAAAGAATCAGGGAATATGGTCCAGTCTCTTTTCCAGAGGCACATTTTCCTCGTGTCCGAATCCAGGAGGTTATTTCTCGCTCGGATTGTTGGGATTTGATCCCAGCTCCGACTTTTCTGGCATTTGGGAACCTGCAGATCGTCAGGTGGGGCTGAGACTTCCCAGGGAAATGCAGGAAACACGGAGTTCTGAGGAAAATTTAGGGGGGGAAAAAGCGGATTTAGAGGTTTGGTGAGAGCTGAAATCTTTGCTGATTATCCAAAAAACCAATTGGGATATGTTTTCCCTGTTTAAATTCATGGAATTTCAGCACCAGCTCACTCAGTTTGCCCTTCTCCTTGTGCTGCTCTTTGAGATCCCCTCGGCGTCTCCCACCTGGAACACCAAGTTCTGCCTCAGCTTTAGAGGAATTTTGGGACAAGGGGTGGGGGAATATCAACATTTCCCAGTGCAAAATATAAAATAATCCCTGGGAAGGGTTTTTTCCTGGCAAACAGCAGCAGACAGGCTTAGTCCTGGGCTAAAAAGAGAGGGAATAATGTTCTTTCCCCCAGTCAAAACAGCAATTTAAACCTGACATTTAGGCTTTGGTTGAAAGTTTTCTTCTCCTGCATTTTTTTTTTTTTCCCCATGGAAAACCTGCAGGAAAACGTGCACCAGGGACCAGAAAAAAAGGGATTTTCACTGAAATCTGGGAGTTTGGGTTGTTTTGTTGGGTTTATTTGGGTTTTTTTTGCTTTTGGAATTCCAGCAGCATTTGATTTTCCAGGAGGTGCCTCTAAATCAACCAGTAGGTCGAGTGGAAAAGAGAGGAATGAGGAGCAGAGCACGGCAAACTTTTAGGGAAGGAGAAAAAATATAGGATGAACCCAAGAGATTTCGGGAGTAGAAGAGGAAAACAGAAATTGGAGCATCAGGGAATGGTTTTTCGAGGTGAAAACTGAAAAAAAGGGCTCTGGGAGGTGGAGGTGGGAATCAAAAATACCTGAAATGTCTCCTGGGTTGGTTGGAGACAGTAACTGAGGAAGCTCGAGGTGAAGCAGGGAAAGGAGAAGGAGCTGGAGATTCCCACTGGGATATCAGAAAACTGGAATATGGAAAAAAACCCCAAACACACACACACACACACACACAAAAAAACCCACTCCCAATTTCTTTCCGAAAGCTGCAATTTTATTTTTGAGATGCCCCAAAGGTTTGGGATCTCCTGATTTTTTGTTATTTTCGGATGAAAGGTGAACAGCTGGATAAAAAAAAAAATCTGGATACCAATGGCTTGGTTGGGTCTGGGATGGGAGCGAGCACAGGGAGAAGGATCCTGGGATCCCTCAGTGATCAGCTCAGGGATTCATGGCCTGCCAGAGATGCCCTGAGCAGGCACTTTAAACACCTCTGACCCCAAAAATCATCCTTTCACCTGTTTATGGACAACATTCCTATTTATTCCCTCTTCCCTCTCTCCCACTGTGGAGCTCCAAGTGAAAATGGATCCTGTTTTATTCCCAAACTTTTCCCATTTTTCAGGTGTTTCTGCGGGTTTGGGCTGGGCTGGAATTGATTTTCTTCCCAGCTGCTGGTGTGGGGCTTTGGGGTTTGGGATGGGGTGAGTGTGGATAATTCCAGGCTCTTCTGTTCTTTCTGAGCAGTTTTTCCCAGGCCTTTCCCGCTCCTCACCCCCCAGAGAGGAGGGGGAGCACAAGGATTTGGGGAACAAAGCCAGGAAAGCCGATCCCAGCTGATCCCAGGAATGTTCCAGACCGTGTGGCTTCATTCCCTGCAGATAAATCCACAGGTACAAGAAGGGGAGAGGGGAATGTTGGGAATCTTGGTTTGTCTTCCCAAGGAGAAGGAGACCGGGAATGTCCTGGGAATGCTGAACCTGCCTGTGGTGGGAAGTGGGGAATGAATTCCTTGTTTCCCTTTGCTTGTGTGGTTTTTCCTTGAGTTTTCCTGCTTTCCCTCTCCCGATTGTCCCCCTGATCCCACTGAGGGAATGGGAATAACCATCGGTGTGGGGCTGAGTTGCCAGTTGGGGTCAGACCACCACAGTCCTTTACCTCCCACTGGATTTGCTCTCCCTGGAGATTCCCAAGCCTCTCTTGGCTCTTCCTGAGCCCTTCATCCATTTGGAGTCCCCTCCAAGAACCAGGAAGTTCTCCCTGGTTGGGAACACAACTCCCAGTCTGAGTAGGATCACCTTGGGAATCAGATCCAACCTTGGGAATCAGATCCAACCCCTCCTGTGCCCAGAAGGTTTTTGCTGCGAAATCCCAGAATATTCCCACTTGGAAAAGCCCCACTTTGCAGGTGACATGAAGTGAGCCCACCCTGGACCTTGTCTGAGGTTCGAAAAAGCTGGGACAACCTTTTCCTGCCGGATATTTTCCTTCCACCTCAACGCTCCCCACTCCGGGACGACGCCGGGAGCGCGAGTGTCCAAGTTCTGGAGAACAAAAACAACACGGAAAGAAGCTCAGCCAAAACAAGAACCACCCACAGAAGAACCCTCTTCTCTCCTGGGCATTCCTGGAGCAGCTGGAAGCTGCAAATCCTGGCAGTTTCCCAGGGAATGAGACTCTCCAAGCCCAGGAGGTTAAACAAACACCACCCGACTCCTTGGTTGGTTGGTTGGTGGCCAAAGCCCAGGAAGGAACACAATGGAAGGGTTCATCTTCCCATTTTTTTCCGAGCTGTTTACCTAAGTCTGATCCCACTAAATGGCCCCTTTTCCCAGGAAAAGGTAACTCTGCTCCGTATTCAGGAAGAATGAGCCTGGATGTGGGGGAATGACCCCCCCTGTGGACTGTGGGTGCTGCAGGGTGGGCACCTTCTCCAGGCCATATTCCTGGGATTGTTGGTGGGAAAGGCCCCTCTCCAAAGGGTGGAACCTCTAATTCAGGGATCCACGGATGGTTGAAGTCAGGTGGGGGGATTCCCACAGATAAATTTGGGTCTTGCTCTGGAAGGAGAACTTCCCTGACAGAGCCACCACCACCTCAGTGGGTGACTCCAGATTTCCAGAGCGGAAAACCCGAGCCAAGACCTCCCCAGGATCAAGTTCAGGTCCTACTTCAGGCTCTGCTTGACATCTGCTGGGCTCCCCTGGTGCATCCCAGCTCATCCCAGGGCACCCAAGGTCCGGAGCAGACACCCCTTCATCCTTGTCCTGGGGACAAGAACCCAACACCACCGGAGTGAAGGGGTCAGACTGTGCTTGAGGCATTTTGGGTACAATTCCATTGGGAAATCCGCTTCCAAAGAGGATCTCCTGGAGCTCTGAACTCACCGAGGTTTGATTCGTGTCACGGGGATTTCTCAGAGTGAAAAAAAAACCTGTGCAAAAAGCAACTGGTGCTCTGGGCTGGGTGACGAGGTGGTGACGGGTCAAGGGTTAGACTCGGTGAGCTTGGAGGTCTATTCCAACCTAAAGAATTCTGGGATTCTGTGAAATTGGATTCCTTTGGGGAGAAACAAACCCAAACCCACCAGAGCAGACCTGCTGAGCTCTGTCTGATGGGCTTTGCAGCCCCAGAACCTGGTGAAAACCAGCCCAAACCACCCCCTGCAAACAGAGGTGGCCGCCAGGTCCACGGCCACCTGACCCTGGAGAACTGGCCCTGGATCCGAAGGATTTGCTGGTGGCAAACTCATCTCTGTCACTTGAGCTCTCCATGACCGAGTTGCAAGTGGAAACAACATCTCCAGTGGGGCTCAGGGATGAGCTCGGGCGTAGACGGGGGTGAGAGGAGGGAAAATGTGCAAATAAAAGAAGCTGAGGGGTCACGACTTGGAGAAAAGTCCATGTGGCTTCTGTGTCCCTCTGGAAGCTCCGTGTGTCCGTTCCAGCTCTGACAAGTGTGACCATCAACACTTCAGTCCCACCTTTACTCGTTTGTGCAGCTGTAAATTGTTTAATCTCAGTGGCAGCTCTACAATTCCCGTCCCAGAGTTACTGAGGGCATTTGAAAGGGCTGATTCCCAAAGTTCTGCTGTCCTGGAGCCACGAGGGCAAAGCAAGGCCCTGATTCCAGCTCAGAGTGTGCTGGGAATGCTGCCGGGGCTGGGAGAGCTGGGAATGTCCAGCCTGGAGAAGAGAAGGCTCCAGGGAGAGCTGAGAGCCCCTGGCAGGGCCTAAAGGGGCTCCAGGAGAGCTGGAGAGGGACTGGGGACAAGGGAGGGAGGGACAGGACACAGGGAATGGCCTTAAGCTGAAGGAGGGCAGGAATAGATGGGATATTAGGGAGAAATCCCTCCCTGTGAGGGTGAGAAGGCTCTGGAATGAATTTCCCAGAGAAGCTGTGGCAGCCCCTGGATCCCTGGAAGTGTCCAAGGCCAGGTTGCAAAGGGCTTGGAGCAACCTGGGAGAGTGGAAGTTGTCCCTGCCCAGGGCAGGTCGTGGCACTGGGTGGGATTTAAGGTCCCTTCCAACTCAAACCATTCCAGGATTCTGGAGCCCCTCGGCTCTGGAGCCAGGCTGGGAGAGCTGGGGGGGTTCCCCTGGAGAAGAGAAGGCTCCAGGGAGAGCTGAGAGCCCCTTGAAGGGCCTGAAGGGGCTCCAGGAGAGCTGGAGAGGGACTGGGGACAAGGCAGGGAGGGACAGGACACAGGGAATGGCTTCAAATTAAAAAAGGGGAGATATGGGTGGGATCTTGGGAAGGAATTCCTGGCTGAGAGGGTGTTGAGGCCCTGTCCCAGGTTGGGCAGAGAAGCTGTGGCTGCCCCTGGATCCCTGGAAGTGTCCAAGGCCAGGCTGGGGCAACCTGGGCTAGTGGAAGGTGTGGTTCTGGATGAGCTCTCAGTTCTCTTCCAACCCAAACCATTCCAGGATTCCCTGCCTTGGCCAAGCCCTGCCCTGTGTGTTCCTGTTTGCTCCCCAAATCCCATCCTGCTCCTCCAGAGGTGCTGGAGGCAAAAGCCCCCTTTCCCCCCCACCTGTGCCCCCTTTCCCCTTTCCCTCTCTCCCTGTGGCCTTTTCCCTTCCCATCCTTCCCCCTGTCCTTTCCCAGCCCTGTTCCTCCTCTCCACGAGGAGCAACTCCACCTCTTCCCTGCCCTTCACTGGACTCTGTGTTCCCCAGGAATCCCCAGGGAGCAGCAGGACATTATTCCAGCCTTGTTTCTCCTCCTGCTCCTCGGGTCCAGCCTGGAGACCCTCCCCTGGATTGGTGGGATTTGTTTGGGAGGTTCTTTTATTTTTTTATTTTATTTTTTTTTGCTTTCCCCCAGTGGAAAAAAATCTGGTAGTTATTAATCCCCAGCAAGGCCTCGGTTCCAGCAGAGCTGGGATGGCTCTGTGGTATCCAGGGAGCGACAGACTTTGTGGGAAGAGCCTGGATTATGGGGATGGAAGCGAGAACCTGGCTCCAAGAGCTATTTAAGGAGCTCAGCTCCTTAAAGTGTCCTGCTCTCCACAGATAAAGTCACTTTTGGCCAGAATGGTCTCGGTGGGGATATTTACTTCCAGATAATTCCTCACAGGCTTCTCCTCAGCCTTCCAAATTCCAGGAAAACAAAGGTGTTATTTATAATAGAATAAAAATTGGAGGTTAAATAAGAAAGCCTGAATCTGGCTGACTGTGCTCTCAGGTTTTGTCATCCTTCCTCCCGGGTTTTCATCTATTCATGGGCTGGGAAATAACCCAAAATCATAAAATCAGGGAACGGTTTGGGTGGGAAGGGACCTGAAAGATCATCCTGCTCCATGGGCAGGGGCACCTTCCACCAGCCCAGTTTGCTCCAGACCCTCCAACCCGGCCTTGATGCTGAAACAAAACTTCTTGGGCACTGAAAGCACTTCCCAGGCTGCAAAATAGGAGGATCTACTGGGATCTGATCCTAATCCATTAGGGATTCATCCATGATGGGATCTGCTGTTGGTTTTAAAAGCATCTCTGAAACCCTGTTTGGAGCTACTGCAGGAGGAGCTGGCTTGGAGAAGGGGTTGGAAAAATAGTTCCTGGAGTTCCATAACTGGGATGGGGAAGGGAGGGAGAGGGGGAGAGGGGGAGGGAAGGAAGAAAAGGGAAAGGGAAAGGGGAAGGGGAAGGGAAAGGGGAAGGGGAAGGGAAAGGGGAAGGGAAAGATCAAAGACAAAGTTTCCAGAAGAATTGAGGATGCATTTTCATCCTGCCATAGTTGTCCCCTCATTTTGGGAGAAACGCAGGTGGAGAAGGGAAGATGAGGCTGGAGAAGGGAAGATGAGGCTGGAGAAGGGAAGATGAGGATGGAGAAGGGAAGATGAGGCTGGAGAAGGGAAGAGGAGGGTGGAGAAGGGAAGAGGAGGGTGGAGAAGGGAAGAGGAGGGTGGAGAAGGGAAGATGAGAATGTAGAAGGGAAGAGGAGGGTGGAGAAGAGAAGATGAGGCTGGAGAAGGGAAGAGGAGGGTGGAGAAGGGAAGATGAGGATGGAGAAGGGAAGATGGGGATGGAGAAGGGAAGAGGAGGCTGGAGAAGGGAAGAGGAGGGTGGAGAAGGGAAGATGAGGGTGGAGAAGGGAAGATGAGGCTGGAGAAGGGAAGATGAGAATGTAGAAGGGAAGAGGAGGGTGGAGAAGAGAAGATGAGGCTGGAGAAGGGAAGAGGAGGGTGGAGAAGGGAAGATGAGGGTGGAGAAGGGAAGATGAGGATGGAGAAGGGAAGATGGGGATGGAGAAGGGAAGATGAGGCTGGAGAAGGGAAGAGGAGGGTGGAGAAGGGAAGATGAGGATGGAGAAGGGAAGATGAGGGTGGAGAAGGGAAGATGAGGGTGGAGAAGGGAAGAGGAGGGTGGAGAAGGGAAGATGAGGCTGGAGAAGGGAAGAGGAGGGTGGAGAAGGGAAGATGAGGCTGGAGAAGGGAAGAGGAGGGTGGAGAAGGGAAGATGAGGCTGGAGAAGGGAAGATGAGAATGTAGAAGGGAAGAGGAGGGTGGAGAAGAGAAGATGAGGCTGGAGAAGGGAAGATGAGGGTGGAGAAGGGAAGATGAGGCTGGAGAAGGGAAGATGAGGGTGGAGAAGGGAAGATGAGGCTGGAGAAGGGAAGAGGAGGCTGGAGAAGGGAAGATGAGGATGGAGAAAGGAAGAGGATGGAGAAGGGAAGAGGAGGGTGGAGAAGGGAAGAGGAGGGTGGAAAATGTTGTCACCTCCATCAACAATTTCCCTTCTCCAGAATATATCTGCCAAATCCAGATGTTTGGGTCCATCCTTAAAAAAGCCATTCCTCCCTCTGGAGCACGAGTGTGTCCACCCTCCTGCTTCCAGCAGACACATCCCAGCATCCCAAAAGGGCCTCCAGCTGGAATGGAGCTTTGTCTCTGGAAAAGGGCCGTGCACTAAACCTGACCCAGAGCTGGAAAAGTCCCCCCTGTGCCTCTTCCAAGAACAACAAACCTTTGCAGTGTGCTCCCATAATTCATCACCAATTAAGGGTGGGACCAATCCCAAAAACTGCCTCTCCAGGGAGGGGGGGAGGGAAGGAAGGTGACTTAGGCCCTCAAAGAGAAGCAACCCCAGCCCCACAATGGCCTTGGAGCTCCCAGCCGGGTTTGGGAGGCTCTGTGTGACCAGGACACGTGGGGTCCTCACCCTCAGGGGAGTGGCTGGTGCATCCCAAAGCTGCCAAGAGCGTGGAGAGAGAGGCTGAGAGCAGAGTTTGTGGCATCTCCTGCTTCCTCTCCCCCTGTTCCTTGGCCCTTGGGCAGCGTTGGGCCCCGTCCAGCCCATGGGATCGTTAAGGCTGGAAATGATCAAGTCCAAAGTCATTAAGCCCAAGATCATCAAGCCCCAGATGATCAAGCCCCACCTTTCGCCCCAAGGGACATGGAGGTGGATTTATCCACCCACTGGGATGCTCTTCCCGAATCCCACACTCCAGGCTGAGGGTCCAAGCAGGGCTGTGTCGCTTGTAATTAGTGAGGAGCAGCTAATTAAACTAATTCAGCTAATTAAGCTCCAGAACTGGTGCAACAATCCCCATCCTGGGCCTTGGCAGCCCCACTGTCCAGGGATGTGGTTTAATGGGAACAAGGAGCCTCCTGGGAATGGGGTTGGCTCTGGAGCCCTCCAGGAGTGGAGCAGACACACAGCTCTGCTTTCCAGCTCTGCCTGGCTCTATTTTCCTCATGGAATCGCTCCCAAGTTTCTCCTGGAAGAGTTTCACCCCACTGGAGGGGCTGGAGCTTGGTCTCCTCCCTGTCTTCTCCATGTGGGACACCAGAGCCATAGCCTGTGGGGTGTGGGGACGATGCCACACCTCCAAACTGGCCATTCCATGTGGGAATCAGTGGGGAAAGCTCATGGAAATGGCTTGTCTCATCCTCTGCTCCTTCTCCTTCTCCTTGGGAACTGCAGGAAAACTGTCCTCGGAGCAAGGCTGGGGGTGGAGGTGGTTGCTCCGCCATTCCATGTCTCCCTTAATGTTTTGGGAATTGTTTTGCAGCCAGTTCTTAATCTCCAAATTGAAAAATCTTGGATTTAGACCCCGAACAAGCAGGACACAGCTCTGCTAAGGGCCAAACTCCCACCATTCCCAGCATCCCCCCGGACCAACCCCGTATCCACGGGCCCAAACGTTGCTCCAAGGGATTATTCCCCTCATTCCAGCACAAATCCCGGCCCGGGCTGCGCCGTTGTGTCCACGGGACACATCCCATTGGGATAATATCCATCAGGCAGCTCTTTTCCAGCTCCTTCCCAACTCTGCTCCGCGAGGAACGTTTGGGAAGAGCAGCTCCGTCCACTTTGTGCTTTTTGGCACCTCCGGCCTCGCCGGACGCTCCAACATCAATCCCACTTCCCTGAGCTCCTCGCTGGGCTCCCACGTGAGCCCAGGGTCAGGCCCAGCTCTCCTAAGCCTGGCTCCTGGCCTACCTGCCCCGCTGGGCCAAGGCACGTTCGGGGCAGGCCTGGCGGGAACCTTTGGACGGGACGATTTTCCGTTGGCAACCGGCGCCTCGGCCAAACCCAAACGTTCCGTGGGTGGAGCTCCAACTCCATTTTTCTTCCCCAAAATCGCCCAAACCTGTTTTGTTTTTTTTTTTTTTTTTTAACTCCGCTTCAGATTTGCCATTTCGACTTTCTCCCTAATTTCAGGATTTCCACGGGATAACGGGCGAGGACCTCGTTGCTTCGTGCAGCCTCGCTCGGATTTTTTTTGGGAAATCGCTTTAATATTCCGTATTCTGCCGCTGTGTGGATCTCAAACATCCCTGTCCCGTTGGAATGGGATCTCCAGAGCTGCCAAAACTCGGGGTCATCAAACAGAAACAACCTCCCGATGCCCAACGCTGTGGACAAGGAATATTTTGCTGCTCCCAGCCGGAGTTTTTTTGGAAGCACCGTTTCACCAGAGGGTTCAGATTTTCCCTCCCGTGCTCCGGTTCGGAGTTAAAACAGAAGCTGAAATGTTGGCGTTTCCCCCCGGGAAGGAAATTTGATTTTCCCAACAAAAAAAAAAATAAAGGTTCAGTAAGGATTTGGGTGGGAGGGGGGAACGTTGGGAACCGTGTTATTCCAAGTGCCCGGTCAGCCAGGAGCAGCGGTGGGAAAGGAGTGGATTCAATGCGGATTTACAGGGGTTTTATGTTTCCCCTCCGTAGGTGACTCCGCTTTTTCTGGATTTGTTTCACCTTCCAAACACTCCTCCTTTGTTCCAAGCACCAGGAGTTTCGTTTGGGGGTGCTCTGATTCACTGGATTAACTCAACCGGGGGGGTTTCGAGCCGAGAAAATCTCGGCCTTTATTTCGCAAATTGAAGAGAATTTGGGGGTAAAGTGTTGTTTGATTATTTTTTTTTAATGTCTTTTCAAAACCCTTCAGTTGATTAAATAACAAATGTTAACTCTTGGAATCATGGAGTGGGAAGGGGACCATCCAGCCCAACCCTCAGCCCTGCACAGGCCCAGCCCCAAGAGTCCCCCCCCTGTGCCCCAGAGGATCAGCCAAACCCTCCTGCAGCTCTGGCAGCCTTGGGGCTGTGCCCACTGCCCTGGGGAGCCTGGGCAGTGCCCAACCAGCCTCTGGGGGAAGAACCTTTCCCTAAAATCCAATTTAACCTCCCCTGACACAGCTCCAGCCGTTCCCTGCTTGCTCTGCCCTCGGTCTCCTCCTGTACAGCTGAACGACCCCCAAATCCTTCAGCTACTCCTCCTGGACCCCCCCCCAGACCCTTGTGTCACTCTTTTAGACTCTCTCCAACACCTTTGGATCTTCCTCACGTCGTGTCCCCCAACTCTGCCCCCAGAACTGGAGCTGGGGCCACCCCAGGACACCCCCGGCCTGTCCCAGCCAGGCCCGGCCCAGCCCAGGGGCCGAACCCAACACTTGTCTTTGTTAAACCCCCCTCGGTCGGTGGCTCTCCCTCGTTAATCCCGACCTCCCAACCCTGGGAAAACACTGTTTTTCCCCGGGGGAGCAGAAGTTGTGCTGAGGTTGCGTCACAACCAAGCCTCAGAGTTGGGCTGAGCCCAGCAGATCAGCCTCTCTGAGTCCAACCATGGTCTGAGCCCAGCAGATCAGCCTCTCTGAGTCCAACCATGGTCTGAGCCCAGCAGAGCAGCCCCTCTGAGTCCAACCGTGGTCTGAGCTCACCAGAGCAGCCCTTCTGAGTCCAACCATGGTCTAAGCCCAGCAGAGCAGCCCCTCTGAGTCCAACCATGGTCTGAGCCCAGCAGATCAGCCTCTCTGAGTCCAACCGTGGTCTAAACCCAGCAGATCAGCCTCTCTGAGTCCAACCATGGTCTGAGCTCACCAGAGCAGCCCTTCTGAGTCCAACCATGGTCTAAACCCAGCAGAGCAGCCCTTCTGAGTCCAGCCATGGTCTGAGCCCAGCAGAACAGCCCCTCTGAGTTAAATCAAGGTCAGCCCCCCTTTGTGACAGTGCCCAGCTCCAGACCCCGAGCAAAGAGCCTAAAGAAGAGCCTGAGATTAAACCCAGCCCCTGGGACTGGCCTAGCCCAGGCTTTGGGAGGGAACAGTCTGGGATCTGACTGAGATTAAATTCCCAGCTGGGCTGTCTTGCCCAATAACCAGGATGGATTTATCCTCCCTAATTTATCTGGGATCTTTTCAGCTCGGAGAGCTGGGACGCGTTCAGACAATCCAAGCTGAGTTATAATTCCTGCTCCGTTTGGTTTTGAAAGTTCACGGGGGGAAATTTGGCTGGAAGAGACAAAAAACTGCCTCATTTTAACTGTTTAATATTTCAATCCCTTGCCTTTCATCCCTTCTGTCACAGAATTGCATCTTAACCCCAACGAGAAGGTCTGGATATTCAATTTAGATGGATAATCAATACTCGGGTGCTTCTTTTAACCTCCTGATGCTTCATCACTGAGCTGGAAACTTCCCTCAGAGGCAGATTTTTTTGATCAGGATACTGTTGTTTTTATCTGCCATGAAAAGGGTAGAATGTCTTCATTTTTCACATCACAAATGTGTGGTTTTTTGGGAGGGAATCTATTTTGGAAGAACACTGAGGTATTACACCTATTGCATCCTCTCTGATGGAGAGAGATGGAAGGACAGCATGGAAAGCAGCATTTTTTATGGAGAAATTGCTCTGTTTGTGTGTGCAGCCACAGATCAGCTGAAGATTCAGGTTCCCAATCCTAAAAAGAGACACCTCATGGAGAAGAGGCCTTTTAGAAAGGTGAGATGTTCAGCCCAGGGAGAAATTTCAACGAAGCCAAGGAGCTGGTGGGGTGAGAAGGGACATAAATTCATTATCCCTCAGAATCTAAAGCAAAGAATGCCCAGGAAGTGTAATTCCCACGGAATGACTTGGGCAGTTCCAGGCAGCTCCTGATGTTTGTCTCTCCTGTTCATCAAATCCACAGAAAACACGGGGAAGGCTCTTTGTTAACTCTGGGGGAAAACTAAAGGAGCTCGGAGGGAACCTCCTGAGCCCGGGCTGGGAGTCAAGCCTGGACCTTTAAATCTTAATAAACTCAGACAGGACTTCTCCTGGCCTGGGCTCAGGAGGAACCAAAGCCAACCCTCCTGTTCCAGCCGTGGATTTTAGTGCAGACCCAGCCTTGGGTTCCAAGCGGATCTTCCAGCCTTAAATCAAATCACTCCTAAACTTAACCCTGGAGCAGCTCCTCCCGGGCAGGAGGGTTAATTGGCACCTTTGTTTCCTCCCTCTTTTCCATGGAAAAGCTCCAAATTCATCCCAGATGTTCCTCGGAGGGTTTATTTCAAGCGGACTTGGATTGAGTCGTCCCGGGGTGAGTTTATTCCCACCTTCCATGGAGAGCCTGCCAAGCTTCCCTGCCTCGGGATAACTCCCTGCCTGGCCCTTCCTGGTGCTGCCTCTTCCCAGAAAAGCAAGTTGTTGTGAGATCCTCAGAGTCCCTGTGCCCATGGAGTGTCTCTATGCCAAGATATCCCATGGGATTCATCCCTTCTGGCACCTCGGGCACGAGGTGACACTTGGTCCGGAGCAAATCCAAGGAGAGGCAGGGATGGACCATGATCAGGAAAACCAGGAATCTGAGTCCTCCTGTTCCTGACAGGTTGTTCCTGAGCAGGGATGTGACTCCACCTCTTTCTGGGATGGACAAGCCACCACCTTTGGAGGGATGGGAGTTTAGTCCTGAGGGTGTAATCCTGGCTAAAACACTTCCCATTGGAATCAAAGCACCAAAATAACCTCATTTAATAATATCTCTCCTTTATTAATACCTCTATGCCTTTGGGAATGTGATATAACCAACAACAGGCTGCAGAGACTTTTCCTGGATTTTGGGCTCAGCATTGTCAGGCCTGACCCTGAACTTGGTCTTTGCCCTCTGGTGTTGGTGTCTCCAGCCACCCTTTGGATGAAGGGCCAACCTGGAAGCCATTCCCAGACAATAAGAGCACATTAAATGCCCGAGGGAGATACGAGGGTCTCCCAAAATGGACACAAACCCCCTTGGTTTGGGGTTGTGGAGCCAGACCCAGCCTGGGTTCAGCTCCAGGTCGACACATCCCAAAAGGGAAAAACAAATGTTCGGTCCCCGGAACAAACCAGTCAGAACCAAACCCCCCTGAGCCTCCAGCCTCAGCTCGGAGCAGGGTGTTGAAATCCCAAATTAAAACTATTGTTCCCCGGCCTTTGTTTATTTTCTGACTTCAGCGGCCGAAATTTTCCAAGTGCCCTTTTCGTGTTGTCAAATAAACACAGAGTTATTTATTTATTTTTTTTTTAAGAGCAAAACCCATCCCAGAGCTGATCCTCTGGGCTGTGCCTGACGGATCTGGGAGCTGGGAATGCTCTTCCAGAGCACCCTCGTGGCGTTGGAAGGGCCGTGACATTTCGATGACATTCCCAGGAGATTAATGTGTCTTTTCCCTTCTTTTTTTTTTTTTTTTTAACATCTGCAAAATGTACCAAAACTTGGCCCCGAGGTTTTTTTTGGGAGCTTGGCTTTTTTTTTTTTTTTTTCATCCATCTCTTTCTTGTTTGGAGAGTTCAGGAGCTCTAAGAAGATGTTCCAGACCTTCATGTGATCCTTCAACTCTGGCCACGGCTCCCATCGATCCTCCAACACTGTCTGTGCTTCTGGGGGAAATATTCCCAGCTGCCCCCTGATATTAATGAAGAAGATTATGAAAAAGAGACATTTTTTCCCCCCTTTTCTTTTGATCTGAAGGTTTTTTCCGAGGAGAACAGAAAAACTTCACGTTTCCCATTGATAAAATAAAAAATCCCGGCTCATAAATCAGCTTTTCAACCCCTGAAAAACGATTTCAGCTGAGCCTTTTCCAAATAATTGTGACATAATTAATGCGTCTCTGTCCTGGGTTTTGGCAGATGGGGTGAGATGTCCACCAGCTCCTGAGCTCCCAGGGCTGTGCAAACGTGTCCTTAGCAGAGAAATCAAGGAAATGCCGTCAGCAAGGAGGGAAATCAGGGAATGTGAGAAGGGAAAATGAGGCCCAACCCTCTGAACCAAAGGGAATTAATGGTAGGGACAAAGACAGGCCCAGGGATTTCTTAATCCTGTGTCAACATCGAGGACCAGGAGGCAAAGGACACAAAATCCTCCTGGATTTTGCCCTCCTGCCTGGAGGCCTCTGGAAGTGCTGTGCTTAAAGGGCTCTCTCCTGCAATTCCAGTGGGGAAAGAGAGTGTGTTTTAGGAGCAGGAGGAAGGAAAACCTCCGTGCTCCCCTCGAGGTGTTGGGGGAGCCAAGGTAAACCCACGTGGGGAACAGAGGGGGCTTTGTTCCCCTGCTCCTGCTGTTTTCCTGAGGGAGGGATGTGTGCTTGGGAGGGCAGGCTTTGGCAGTGCTGGTCCATGACATCACACATCAAAGGGAATTTGGAGGTCACCAAACCCCACCTGGCACCAGGTCACCCCCTCTTTGGCAAGAGGATGAATCTCGGGTTTGCCAGGAGAGAAAAAATCCTAAAAAACTCCTGGTTTGTTTTCCTAGGAGGGGAAAAAACCCCCAGAGCTGGAGCTGCTGCTCTGTCACCCACTGAGGGCTTCCAGCCCTCCAAATCCCCTGGAACTCCTCAGGACACACCATCCCAGCTCATTTTTGGGAAGGGATTCCCTGCTGACACTCAGGGCAGGCTCTGGGGGTCTGGGTTTGAGGAAGAGCTGTCTGGGGGCAAAAAAAAGAGGGAAAGGGCTCCTAAATATTCCTGCCTGGGAGACACAGGACTTGCTGCAACCTCGGGATCTCCTGAGGGGCAGAGGAGGGGTAGGGACTGAGCTCTGCTCTGGGGGGACCAGGGACAGCACCCAGGGAATGGCTGGAGCTGTGCCAGGGGAGGCTCAGGTTGGATCTCAGGCAAAGGTTCTTCCCCCAGAGGCTGGTTGGGCACTGCCCAGGCTCCCCAGGGCAGTGGGCACAGCCCCAAGGCTGCCAGAGCTCCAGCAGGGTTTGGCTGATCCTCTGGGGCACAGGGGGGGACTCTTGGGGCTGGGCCTGTGCAGGGCTGAGGGTTGGGCTGGATGGGCCTTCGGGGTCCCTCCCAGCTCAGGATATTCCAGGATTCTGGGATCTCTCATCATAACCCTGGAGGCTCCACCCACAAAACCTCTGGAGGTGCTGCAGGGCAGGAGGAGGGTTGGGCAGACAGGGGGAAGTTCTCCTTGCAAAACAGAGACGACCCAAAATTCAGGTCACACAAAAATGGGCTTTCCATGGTCCTTCATGGCCGGGCCAGATCCCTTGGAGCTCCTCTGGGCGGTGCTGGGACACAGCTGGGATTCCTGCAGGGATGTTCCATGGCACACACAGGCTGCTCCTCACACTGGGACCTCACACAGGAGATCCACCTCCTCTGCAAACTGGGAGGAGAGAAGAATAGATGGGATATTGGGAAGGAATTCCTGGCTGGGAGGGTGGGGAGGCCATGGAATAAATTTCCCAGAGAATCTGTGGCTGCCCCTGGATCCCTGGAAGTGTCCAAGGCCGGGTTGGAGCAACCTGGGATAGTGGAAGGTGTCCCTGCCCACGGCAGGGGATGGGCCTGGACGGGCTTTAAGGTCTTTCCCAACTCAAAGCATTCCATGATTTGTGAATAATGGTTAAAGGTTGGACTCGATGTCCTGAAAGGCCTTTTGCAACCTAAATGATTGCACAAAATGCAAAAGTTACATTCTCCTGTAGAATTTAAACCTTTTTCTTTGCTCCTCTGGGTGAAATCCCGGGGCTGGTGTCGACCTGTTGCCGGAGACACTCCAACGTGGAACATCTGAGGAGCTGCAGGAGAGCAGAACGTTCGACCTCCCTTTCTGGCCGAGGCAGACCAACAAATGAGCCCTTTTCCTGCTGCTTCAGAGTGGTTTGAGATGTTCTGGTGCCTCCAAGGGACAGATGGAACACAGAGATTGGAACCTTCCTGCGGGGACTGCTCGGGTAGGGAAGGAATTAGGAATTCCAAGGCTTTCCCAAATGGAAATGTCCGTGTTTTGCCCCCGATTTGTGCCTGTGGTTTGAATCCCTGAGCTCACCAGCGCTCACAGCAAAGGTTTGACAACTTATCCACCTAAAGACTCAAATTTTGGCCTTTTAACCTGCTCGAGAGCAATAATTTACAAATTGACCTTAATTAATCTTAACCCACCATTTAATTAGAGGTGGTGCGGAGCTGTGAGGTTCAAACAGCCTCATCCACCCCTCTGGCACATCCCAGATGGGATGAAACACCTTCTGGAGTCCCAACTTCTCCCTGTTGGCCAGAGACAGACCAAGGGGGGCGGATTCAGACTAAAAACCTGGTTGAAATTAGATTAATTGATCCCCAGCTTTGTTAAACTTAGATGAAACTTCACTCTCCAGCTCGGGAAAGGCAGCAACGAGTTAATCACTCCCAGCATTTTGTTGGAATTTGTTGTGAAGAAAATGTCCCTTTTGAAGCAGAATTGGACTGAGAGACCCTTCCAGGAAAAAGGGCAATCCCAGGGGGACTGAGAAGTGTCAGAAATCCCATCAGGAGCATGAGATCAGTAGAAAAGGCCGGGAAAAATCCTGATAGTGGGATTTTTGAGGGGCAGGGAGGGCAACTTGAAAGAGCAGGAAAGTAGCCAAGCAACACAGAACAACGGGGACAGCTCAGAAGTGTCTCCAGAAAGGGATGTTTTGGGGAGAATCCAAGGGGAACGTGTACAAATCCCATAAAACCAAAGAAGGGGATTTCACATCTGAGCCCCTGATGGGGCAGAGACACAAAACACGAGGAGCCCTGGGACTGCTGGGGAGGTGGGACCTTCCAGAGCAGGAAAACTGCAAATCCCTCAAAAGAACCCCAAAATGGGGGGGGGGAAATATAAGAGCTGGAGCTGCCAGGGAATGCTCAGGGAATGGCTTCCCACTGGAAAAGGGGAGATTTAAGTGGGATATTGGAAGGAATTGCTGGCTGGGAGGGTGGGGAGGCCCAGAGAAGCTGTGACTGCCCCTGTATCCCTGGAAGTGTCCAAGGCCAGGCTGGAGCAACCTGGGCTAGTGGGAGGTGTCCCTGGGTGGAACTGGATGCACTTTCAGGTCCCTTCCCACCCAAACCATTCCATGATTCCGTGATTCTTTTCCTGCCTTTTCCATATCACCTTTTATCCCGTGAGGTCTCGTGGACAGAGCTCCTCGGGGATGGTGCCATCACCTCCCGCTCCATCTCTCCAGAACCAACGGCAGAGAATCTTCAAACAGAAGAGTTTGGGTTGGGAGGGACCTTAAAGATCATCTCATTCCACCCCCTGCCATGGGCAGGGACACCTTCCACTAGCCCAGGTTGCTCCAACCTGGCCTTGGATACTTCCACGGATCCAGGGGCAGCCACAGCTTCTCTGCCCAACCTGGGACAGGGCCTCACCACCCTCACAGACAGCAATTCCTTCCCAATAGCCCATCTAAATCTTCACTTTTCTGGTGGGAAGCCATTCCCTGTGTCCTGTTTCTCCCTGCCTTGTCCCCAGTCCCTCTCCAGCTCTCCTGGAGCCCCTTCAGGCCCTGCCAGGGGCTCTCAGCTCTCCCTGGAGCCTTCTCTTCTCCAGGGGAACCCCCCCAGCTCTCCCAGCCTGGCTCCAGAATCCTGGAATGGGTTAGGTTGGAAGGGACCTTAAAGATCCAGTTCCACGGGCAGGGACACCTCCCACTATCCCAGGTTGCTCCAACCTGGCCTTGGACACTTTCAGGGATCCAGGGGCAGCCACAGCTTCTCTGCCCAACCTGGGACAGGGCCTCCCCAGGAATTCCTTCCCAATATCCCACCTATCCCTGCCCTCTGGCAGTGGGAAGCCATTCCCTGTGTCCTGTCCCTCCCTCCCTTGTCCCCAGTCCCTCTCCAGCTCTCCTGGAGCCCCTTCAGGCCCTGCCAGGGGCTCTTGGCTCTCTTTGGAGCCTTCTCTTCTCCAACCCATCCTTGGACACTTCCAGGGATCCGGGGGCATCCCCAACTTCTCTGCCCAGCCTGGGACAGGCCCTCGTGCCACCCCTCGGCCCCGAGTGTTGAAGGTTCTGGAGACTTTGGGGGTGCCCCAAATACCCCCCGGGAGAGGGGAATCCCCCCCCGGGGAACCCCCCGGCCCCTCCTCCAGCCCAGGTTGGCACCAGCTCATTCCAAGGCCTTCCCTTCCCTTTTTCCCGCTGTTTCACCCCTGGTCAAGGGACGTAGAAAATACAGTGTTTGAAATAGAAAATATAGGAAATAAAGAAAATGGAGAAAATAGAGAAAATAGAGAAAATAGAGAAAATAGAGAAAATACAGTGTTTAAAATAGAAAATAGAGAAAATAGAGAAAATAGGGAAAATGTAGAAAATACAGTTTTTAAAATAGAAAATAGAGAAAATATAGAAAATACAGAAAATAGAGAAAATACAGTGTTTAAAATAGAAAATAGAGAAAATAGAGAAAATGCAGAAAATACAGTGTTTGAAATAGAAAATAGAGAAAATATAGAAAATAGAGAAAATATAGAAAATATAAAAAATACAGTGTTTAAAATAGAAAATAGAGAAAATAGAGAAAATACGGAAAATATAGAAAATACAGTGTTTAAAATAGAAAATATAGAAAATAAAGAAAATATAGAAAATACAGAAAATATATAAAATATAGAAAATACAGTGTTTGAAATAGAAAATATAGAAAATATAGAAAATACAGAAAATATAGAAAATATAGAAAATACAGTGTTTAAAATAGAAAATAGAGAAAATGTAGAAAATACAGTGTTTAAAATAGAAAATATAGAAAATGCAGAAAATATAGAAAATACAGAAAATATAGAAAATATAGAAAATGCAGAAAATATAGAAAATACAGAAAATATAGAAAATGTAGAAAATACAGTGTTTAAAATAGAAAATAGAGAAAATAGAGAAAATAGAGAAAATGTAGAAAATACAGTGTTTAAAATAGAAAATCTAGAAAATATAGAAAATACAGAAAATATGTAAGATATAGTGTTTAAAATAGAAAATATAGAAAATATGTAATATATATAAAATACACTAAATATAGAAATACAGTGTTTGAAATATAAAATGCATAAAATATATAGTATATATAAAATACTTAAAATATAGAAAATACAGTGTTTGAAATATAAAATGCATAAAATATATAATATATAAAAAATACATAAAATATAGAAAATATAGTGTTTGAAATGTAAAATATATAAAATATATAATATATATAAAATACCTGAAATACAGAAAATATAGTGTTTGAAATGTAAAATATATAAAATATATAATTAATAAAAAACATAAAATACAGAAAATCCAGCGTTTTAAATATAAAATATATTAAATATATAATATATAAAAAACCACATAAAATATAGAAAATATAGTGTTTTAAATATATAAAATATACAATATATAAAATATATAAAATACATAAAATATATAAAATAATATTTTAAATATAAAATAAATAAAATCTAAAAATATCAAAAATATATAAAATAATGTTTTAAATATAGAATATATGATACCTAAAATATATAAAGTCCAGTGTTTTAAATATAAAAATATAAAACATATAAAGTATATAAAATATATAAAATAAATAAAATATATAAAATAGAGTGTTTAAAATATGAATAAACATAGGGGTTTACATATATACAAAATACATATAAAATAGAGTGATTTAAATGGGAAATATCTGAGGATAAAACTTGGGAATGCTGCGAGAAATCCTCTGGATCTGGGGGTTGGAAGGGTCAGGGAGAGGCTGGATGTTTAAACATAAAATATATAAAATATATAAAATATCTAAAATATATAAAATATCTAAAATATATAAAATATATAAAATATGTAATATATAAAATAAACAAAATATATAAAATAGAGAGTTTAAAATATAAATAAACATAGTGCTTTACATATATATAAAATATATATAAAATATATATAAAATATATATAAAATATATATAAAATATATATAAAATAGGGTGATTTAAATGGGAAATATCTGAGGATAAAACTTGGGAATGCTGCGAGAAATCCTCTGGATCTGGATCTGGGGGTTGGAAGGGACAGAGAGTAGCTGGATGTTTAAATATAAAATATATAAAATATATAAAATGTATAAAATATATAAAATAAATAAAATATATAAAATAGAGTGTTTAAAATATAAATAAACATAGTGCTTTACATATATATAAAATATAGATAAAATATATATAAAATATATATAAAATAGGGTGGTTTAAATGGGAAATATCTGAGGATAAAACTTGGGAATGCTGCGAGGAATCCTCTGGATTTGGGGGTTGGAAGGGACAGGGAGAGGCTGGATGTTTAAATATAAAATATATAAAATATATAAAATGCATAAAATATACAAAATGTATAAAATATATAAAATAAATAAAATACATAAAATAGAGTGTTTAAAATATAAATAAACGTAGTGTTTTACATATGTATAAAATATATATAAAATAGGGTGATTTAAATGGGAAATATCTGAGGATAAAACTTGGGAATGCTGCGATAAATCCTCTGGATCTGGGGGTTGGAAGGGACAGGGAGAGGCTGGATGTTTAAACATAAAATATATAAAATATATAAAATGTACAAAATATACAAAATGTATAAAATATATAAAATAAATAAAATATATAAAATAGAGTGTTTAAAATAGAAATAAACACAGTGCTTTACATATATATAAAATATATATAAAATAGGGTGATTTAAATGGGAAATATCTGAGGATAAAACTCGGGAATGCTGCGAGAAATCCTCTGGATCTGGGGGTGGGAAGGGGCAGGGAGAGGCTGGATGTTTAAATATAAAATATATAAAATATATGAAATGTATCAAATACATAAAATATATCAAATATATCAAATAAATAAAATAAATAAAATATATAAAATAGAGTGTTTAAAATATAAATAAAATTGCTTTACATTTATATAAAATATACATAAAATATATATAAAATATATATAAAATATATATAAAATATATATAAAATATATATAAAATATATATAAAATATATATAAAATAGGGTGATTTAAATGGGAAACATCTGAGGATAAAACTTGGGAATGCTGCTAGAAATCCTCTGGATCTGGGGGTTGGAAGGGGCAGGGAGAGGCTGGATGTTTTTATCTGCTCTAAGGAACACAACCTGCTTCCATTTCCATGGGAAATGTTGGATATTCCTCACTCCTGCGTGGCCACATGGTTTAGGGATGGTTGGATTAGGGATCATTGGATTAGGGAGGGTTGGATTAGGGATGGTTGGATTAGGGAGGGTTGGATTAGGGAGGGTTGGATTAGGGAGGGTTGGATTAGGGAGGGTTGGATTAGGGAGGGTTGGATTAGGGATCATTGGATTAGGGAGGGTTGGTTTAGGGATGGTTGGATTAGGGATGGTTGGATTAGGGAGAGTTGGTTTAGGGATCATTGGATTAGGGATGGTTGGTTTAGGGATGGTTGGATTAGGGAGGGTTGGATTAGGGATCATTGGATTAGGGAGGGTTGGATTAGGGAGGGTTGGATTAGGGATAACTGGATTAGGGAGGGTTGGATTAGGGATCATTGGATTAGGGAGGGTTGGTTTAGGGATGGTTGGATTAGGGAGGGTTGGATTAGGGATGGTTGTATTAGGGATCATTGGATTAGGGATGGTTGGATTAGGGATCATTGGATTAGGGATGGTTGGATTAGGGATTATTGGATTAGGGATGGTTGGATTAGGGATCATTGGATTAGGTATCATTGGATTAGGGAGGGTTGGTTCAGGGACCACTGGATTAGGGAGGGTTGGTTTAAGGGACCATTGGATTAGGGATGGATGGTTTAGGGATCATTGGATTAGGAATGGTTGGATTAGGGATGGTTGGATTAGGGATGGATGGTTTAGTGATCATTGGATTAGGAATGGTTGGATTAGGGATGGTTGGATTAGGGATCATTGGATTAGGAATGGTTGGATTAGGGATGGATGGTTTAGGAATCATTGGATTAGGGATCAGTGGCTGATGGAGGAATCCTCTCCTGCCGGCACCTGAGAGGGAAGACTGGAAGAAGTGAAAACACTGAGCCCCAAGGTCCCTTCTGCCTCTGGCAGCTGGAAAAGCCTTTTTTCCCAGCTGGAAAACCATGTTTGTTGAGGATGATGCAGGATATCCACAGGAGAGAGGAGGAGTATCTGGGTTAATCCCGAATTCCAGGCTTTTCCCACTGCTGTGTTCCCGTGGAGCATCATCACCCCTGGAATGGGATCAGAGGGTGGGAGAGGGATGGGCCGGTTCGTGGCCTTCCAGGAGATACAGAAACACGCAGGAAAGTCCTTCCAGGGATATCATTTCCCCCTTCCCTGCCCTAAAAATCCGCCAGGAATTGCAGAGAGTCGGCAGAGAGACGTCCAGGGTCACTCCTCCTCTCCAAGGCGCCACATTCCAGAGATCAGGAGGCAGGTTGGGCAGCTCACATCAGAAACAGAGGCAGAATTCCCAGGTTTCTGTTAAACTCGACTAAGTGTGGGATTTTCAGGATCAATCCCGTGAATCCTTGCTGTCCAGCAGCAGCGGGTGTTGCTCTGACCCGACCACCCAAACCCCTCTGTCAGCACAGGACGACTCATTTCTCCTTTGAGACCTTTAAGATCCCTTCCCACCTCAACCATCCTCATGACTCCGTGACTCTGGGAAGGGGGGAGGGATAATTCCCAACCTTTCCTTCCCCCTGGTGCCATAACACGGATGTTCCCGCTCGTTTCCCGTCGCAAAACGCTTCGACCGGAAAACTCCGCGGGAACACAACAAATCCAGAGGGTTTTACAAATCCGAAGGGTTTCACAAATCCAAAGGGTTTCACAAATCCAAAGGGTTTCACAACCCCAGAGCCCTCGGCTGGTCCAAGGAATTGTGTCAGCACTTGCCCAGCACTTGGATTATTCCTGGAAAAGCCTTTTCCACTCCTCTCCACGTCCCGGTGAGGTTTTGCCCGCCCCGGTCCCTCGGCCAAAGGCGTCGCCTGTGCCGTGTGTGGGCACACGTAGGCTCTTGGCAGGGACACCTCCCTGCCCAGCCCAGCCAGCTCCAGCCCTGCCACCTCTTGGCCAAGCCCAGGAGATCCGGCTCCTCCTGGATCCACCCGGAGGAAACACCCTCCGGAGGCAAAAGGGAAAATTAGAGAGCGGGAACGGCAACAAAGGGATTCCCACCCGGAGGTTGGTGCCCCGAGGAGCTGAGGAGAAGCAGCAATTCCCATTCCCACCCTGATTCCTGATCACCCCCTGTGACCCCTGGGGGGGGGGTTCTGTGGCTGGATTTTGGTAGCAGGGGGTGCTCCGGGGGTGGCTTCTGTTGGAAGGTGCCAGAAGGTTCCCCTGTCCCATGGAACCAATGCCAACTGGCTCCAGGGTGGGATTCCTGCTGCTGGCCAAGGCCAAGCCAGTTGGGAATGACAGTAACACCTCTGGGATAACATATTGAAGGTATTGAGCAGAAAGAATTCCAGCCAGGGAAGAGGGAAGTGGGAATATGGGAACAGCAATGCAGACACACAGGGTGGGGCAGGAGGGGCAGGAGGAGCTCCAGGAGCTGGAGCTGAGGTTCTCCTGCAGCCCCCGGGGAAGGGCAGGGGGGCAGCTGTGCCCCTGTGCCCATGGGGGAGCATCAGGGTGCAGAGACCCCCCTGTGCCCATGGGGGAGCATGTGGGTATCAGAGAATCCCAGAATCAGCTGGGTTGGAAGGGACCTCCGAGATCATCAAGTCCAACCCTTGATCCAACCCCACCGTGGTTCCCAGCCCATGGCACTGATGCCACATCCAGTCTGTCCTTAAACACCTCCAGGGATGGAGAATCCACCCCTTCCCTGGGCAGCCCATTCCAATGGCTGAGCACCCTCTCTGCAAAGAAATTCTTTCTAATCTCCAACCTAAACCTCCCCTGGCACAGCTGAAGACCCTCTTGTCCTGCTGCTGGTTCCTGGGAAAAGAGACCAACCCCCCCCGGCTCCCCCCTCCTGTCAGGGAGTTGCAGAGAGTGAGGAGGTCTCCCCTGAGCCTCCTCTTCTCCAGGCTGAACAGCCCCAGCTCCCTCAACCTCTCCTCATGGGAATTGTGCTCCAGTCCCTTCCCCAGCCTCGTTGCTCTCCTCTGCACCTGCTCCAGCCCCTCAATGTCCTTCCTGAGGTGAGGGCCCAGAGCTGGACACAGCACTCCAGGGGTGGCCTCACAGGGGCAGAATCCCTTCCCTGCTCCTCTGCCACACTCCTCCTGAGCCAGACCAGGAAGGTGTTTTTAAGGTTATTTGATTTCTCCCTCCTTGGCTCTGATCCTGTTGGTAATAAATTCAATTAATATCCCCCCTTTGAGTCTGTTCTGCCCACGGTGGGGGATCAGTGACCTCTCCCAGCTCTTCTCTCAACTCGGGAATCCTCGGCTGGTTTTCTCTCCCCTGTCCTGTCGCAGAGGGAGAGAGTGGCTTTAGTGGGTACCTGGCACTGGCCAGGGGATAATCCCCTCCATCCCCCCAGGCAGGGAAGCAGGAATCCTTCCTCCCCGGGGACTCCGGATCGTGGCTCCTCCTGGCCTTGTGTCTCCAGGGAATGTGTTTGTGCTCCTTGGGACTTTTGCCCCCATGGATCCTCAGGGCCAGATTTCAGCCGGGATGTTGCAGGGGGGGAAACTTGGATTTCCCAGCCCAGGAGGAGGAGGAGGAGGAGGAGGAGGAGGAGGAGGAAGGAGAGGGATGTGGAGAGGGACTGCTGCTCTTCCTCGCCTTCCAATTCAGGGCCATCCTTGGCCCCTTTCCTTCCAGGTTCCTGCTGGATGTGTCTCCTCTCTTCCCTCCCTCTGGAATCAGCTTTAGAGCTGCTCCATCTACAGGGGGAACCACAATCCCTGCCCATCCACGGACAGCAGGATCCCAGGGATGAGCCTTTTCTCCAGCACTTCTTGCTCTGCCCCAGGAGCAGCCCTTGGAGCTCCAGGCTGGGCTGGTTCCCATTAAATGGGGATTTTGTCTGAACTGATTTGCTTGATGCCTTATTTTTAAAAGGATTGTTTTTCTTCTCCTGCTGCCAAAGCCACTGGGTGATCATGGAATGGTTTGGGTTGGCAGGGATTTTAAAGCCCATCTCATTCCAAACCCCTGCCACGGGCAGGGACAAATCCCACTATCCCAGGTTGCTCCAAGCCCTGTCCAGCCTGGTCTTGGACACCTCAGCTGGACACCCCTCATTCCAGGTGGGAAGCACCATGTCCACACAGCCTGACCCTGTGCAAGGCCCACATATTCCCACCTCAGCATCCAAGTGTCCAACCCAACCCAAGGGATCTAAATGGATCAAAATGGATCAAAATGGATCTTTGCCCAGAGCAGCTGTGGCTGCCCCATCCCTGGGAAGTGCCCAAGGCCAGGTTGGACGGGGCTTGGAGCAACCTGGGATAGTGGGAGCTGTCCCTGCCCATGGCAGGGGGTGGGATTGAATCATCTTTAAGGTCCTTTCCCACCCATAGCATTCCATGATTCCATGATTCCCTGACTCCATGATTCCATGATTCCACGATTCCACGATTCCACGAAGTGTGGCTCAGCTCTGCAAACATCCACCATGGTGACAATATTCCTGGTGGCCTCCTGACCTTGGTGAACCCACAACAGATAAAAGTCAGTTGGGGGCTGAAGGTTTGTTTGTTTTCCTCCTCCCTCACATCCCTTGACTTTCCAGTTGGGAATGGGAGATCCCTCCCAGCTGGAGCAGGAGGAGCTGGCAAAGGAGGGTGCCCTGAGTGCCAGCTCAGAGCCCTGAGCTCCTCCTTTCCTGGGCTGTGGGAGCCCAACAAAGAGCAGAGCCTGGCCTTGGCCCTCCTCATTCCCACATTCCCAGCTTCCCTGCACCAGACAACAACAAGATTCCAGGCTGGGAACAGGAGCCAGGCCAAGTTCACTAAAGCGCCAGTTTTCCCTCTTCCAGTGGAATAATGAAGTGCAGGAACAACTCCCCTGGGGTTGCTGGGGGTTCTCCCTGGGAAACCAGGACAGAACCTCTCCCCAGAGCCCGGGGGCTCCCCTGGGAGTCACAGCCTGGGAATTCTGGGAGGGCTTTTGTGGGAGCTCGCAGATCTTTTCTTGCCTTCCAGTCCACCAATCTCCCCTCTGCTGCAGGAGTTGGATCCTTTCCCCTCTGAGAAGCTGAATTTCCAGTGATTTATTGTGTCCAGCAGGATTCCTTTCGTCTCCCAGTCCAGCTCAGCTTTTCTTTCCTCCTTCCCAAGGCCTTTCCCGACGGGTCCAGACCCATCATCACTGCCCTCAGTGTCAGCCCCACCTCCCTTTCACCACCCTCCTGTTCCCTCCTGCTTCGTCTTGGAACAATTTGTTGCACTTCCCTCTTTGACCAGCTAATTATTCCCTGATCCCTTTTTCTCTTGGAATCATCCATCAGCAGGAAGGAAGGCTTTGGGTCCTCTCCCAGGGGGAGGGAGCTGCCCCATCAGACCTGCAGGGGTTTCTTTGGCAGAACCACCAACTTCCACACAAATCTCAGCTCCTTTCTTCCTTTATTTTTCCAGCGAGGAATTTCTGGTCAGACAGGGATAGATTTAATCACACCAGCAAGAAGAGAGTTGGGTTTTTATCCTTTCAGTGGTTTCTCCACGTGGATTTAGGGCCATTCCCCAGTCCCGGGGTGTCGAAACCTAAAATCCAATGTCTCACTTCATTCTCCACCTGAATTGAATCTCCACAAAGAAAAAGGTGGGAACAGCAGGTTTATATGGAATTTATATGAAATTAGGGGTTTATATGAAATTAGGGGTTTATATGAAATTTCCACACTGTGTCCATTCACAGACTCATGGAATGGGATGGGAGGGACCTCAAAGATGATCCAGTTCCAACCCCTGCCATGAGCAGGGACACCTTCCATGGACCAACCTGATGATCCCTGGCCTGGAGCCTCATTCCAGAGGTTGGGTCACACATCCCTGCCGTGGGAGGGAGGTCAGGAGCTACTCCTTGGGTTCAGAGATAAGGAAGAAACTCCAAAGGTGGGTTAAGGAGGAGGAGTAGGACACAGAACCCACGGATGAGTCTCTCACATGAAGCAGGTGGTCAGACTGGAATTCCAGGAGCTTCATCCCACCCCAGAGCTGTGCTGAAAGGCTGAATCCTGGGAGAACCCAAAGCTGGCAGGAAAAGGTTTTAAGCCATTAATTTCTTTTGCTGTCCCCCTGTGCCTCACTCTCCCAAATTCCCTCTGCCCCTCTCCATTATCACCATCCCTCATCCCTGTGTCTCCCCACCAGAGAAGCTGTGGCTGCCCCTGGATCCTTGGAAGTGTCCAAGGCCAGGTTGGAGCAACCCGGGTTAGTGGGAGGTGTTCCTGCCCATGGGAGGGGTGGAACAAGATGGTCTTTCAGGTCCCTTCCCACCCAAACCATTCCAGGATTCCATGACCATCGCTGGTAAGTCCCAGGCAAGGGCTTGTCCAGCAGCTGGAGATCAAAGGGGGATCCCTGGGAAACCCCCCAGTGAGAGGTGGGAGCTGCAGGGAGCCCCAAGGGCAGGAAGGGATTAGGGAAGGTGCTTCCTGCCTGGAGTGATCCCCCCAGGCTGCCCTGAGAGCAGGACAAGCCCCTGGATGGAGGTGGAATCTCCCAGGGCTGGGCCAGCCAGCTGCAGGATGCCACGAAAACAGCCTTTCCTGGCCCGAATTCCAGGGCTTCCAGCCAGAACAGGGAAGGACAGAGACGTGAGAAACAGCGGGGGGAGAGCAGAGGAGCAGCAAATGTCCGGGGGCACCCAGGGGTGGGCAGAGAAGGAGCCGTGGGGGGGAGCACGGGGCCACCTCTGAATGTCCCCAGCGCCCTCCTGCCCGTCCCCGGGGACCAGCAGGGATGTGCAGAGCCCAGCAGGGATTTGCAGATTCCACCAGGGACATGCAGACCCCAGCAGGGACCTGCAGAACCCACGAGGGACATGTAGATCCCAGCAGGGATGTGGAAACCCCAGCAGGGACATGTAGACCCCACCAGAGATGTGGAAATCCCACCAGGGATGTGGACACCCCACCAGGGACATGCAGACCCCAGCAGGGATGTGCAGATCCCAGCAGGGACGTGCAGATCCCAACAGGGATGTGCAGATCCCAGCAGGGATGTGGACACCCCAGCAGGGACATGCAGAGCCCAGCAGGGACGTGCAGAGCCCAAAAGGGACATGCAGAGCCCAGCAGGGATTTGCAAATCCCAGCAGGGGCATGCAGAGCCCAGCAGGGATGTGGAGATCCCATCAGGGATGTGGACACCCCACCAGGGACATGCAGAGCCCAGCAGGGACATGGACACACCAACAGGGACATGCAGACCCCAGCAGGGACATGCAGATCCCAGCAGGGATGTCTAGATCCCAGCAGGGCTGTGCAGACCCCAGCAGGGATGTGCAGATCCCAAAAGGGACATGCAGTCCCCAACAGGGACATGCAGACCCCAGCAGGGATTTGCAGATCCCAGTAGGGACATGCAAATCCCACCAGGGACATGCAGACCCCAGCAGGGACATGGACACACCAACAGGGACATTCAGACCCCACCAGGGACATGCAGATCCCAAAAGGGACATACAGATCCCAGCAGGGACATGCAGAGCCCAACAGGGATTTGCAAACCCCACCAGGGGCATGCAGAGCCCAGCAGGGATGTGGACACCCCACCAGGGACATGCAGATTCCATCAGGGACGTGCAGATCCCAGCAGGGACGTGCAGAGCCCAGCAGGGATGTGCAGATCCCAAAAGGGACATGCAGACCCCAACAGGGACAAGCAGATCCCAGTAGGGATTTGCAGATCCCAGTAGGGACATGCAAATCCCACCAGGGACATGCAGAGCCCAGCAGGGACATGCAGATTCCATCAGGGACATGCAGAGCCCAGCAGGGACATGGACACACCAACAGGGACATTCAGACCCCATCAGGGACATGCAGATCCCAAAAGGGACATACAGAGCCCAGCAGGGACATGCAGATCCCACCAGGGATGTGGACACCCCACCAGGGACATGCAGATTCCATCAGGGACATGCAGATCCCAGCAGGGACATGCAGAGCCCAGCAGGGATGTGCTGATCCCAGTGAGAGGTTCAGGGAGGTGGTTTTGGGCAGAACCGGCCCCTGAGCGCAGGTTGGAGCTGCCAGGAGCTCTTTGGAGCCTTCCCCCTTCCCTACTCCAGCATTCCCAGTCCCACTGTCACCCCCCTCGGGTGCCACCCAACCCCCAGCCCCCTGGGATGTGTCAGCACATCCCACTGGCTGGTGGGAGGGTTTGTAAACAGGAATGTTCCCGCTGGAAAATGCCTCTGGATGAAACAGGATCAGGAGAGGAGGGATGGGGAGGACACAGTTTCGTTTTCAGGGGGGGGGTCTGGTGTCCTCTGGCAGAAGAGGTTTGGCAGGAGGGTTTCAGATCTTCATCCCACCTTCATCCAGCGCTTCCTGAAGTTTTCAGCCCCACTTCCAGATCTTTTTAAGCCCCACTTCCAGAAGTTTTCAGCCCCACTTCCAGAAGTTTTCAGCCCCATTTCCAGATCTTTTCATCCCTTGCTCCACAGTGAGAGCAAAGACCACACCTCCCCCTGGGATGTGTCTCCTGGAGTTGTTGCATCCTTGGGGCTGCTCAGCAACCTCCAGCAACCAGGAGGAATCCTGGAACGGTTTGGGTTGGAAGGAGCCATGAAGATCACCCAGTGCCACCCCCTGCCAGGGGCAGGGACACCTCCCACCATCCCAGGCTGCTCCAACCCCCATCCAGCCTGGCCTTGGACACTTCCAGGAATGGGGACTCCATCACCTCCCCGGGCAGCCTCTTCCAATGCCTGACAACAATTTTGATGAGGAAATTCCTCCTGAAATTCTTCCTTCTCATCCCTTTGGATCCTTCCTTTGCTTCTGAGGCACTGAGCCCATTCCCAGGGGCTGCAACCAGGGGCACGAGGGGCTGCCAGTCCCAGTTGCCGCTCAGCAGGAGCCTCCAACTTCCCACCTCAGCCAAGAATCCCAGGATATGCTGAGCTGGAAGGGACCCCCAAGGATCATCCAGCCCAACCCTCAGCCCTGCACAGGCCCAGCCCCAAGAGTCCCCCCCTGTGCCCCAGAGGATCAGCCAAACCCTCCTGGAGCTCTGGCAGCCTTGGGGCTGTGCCCACTGCCCTGGGGAGCCTGGGCAGTGCCCAACCAGCCTCTGGGGGAAGAACCTTTTGCTGAGATCCAACCTGAGCCTGCCCTGGCACAGCTCCAGCCATTCCCTGGGGTCCTGAGCTGTGACAAACTCAAGGCACTGGTGTGTTTTTGGCAGACTCTTGAAACTGGGACCTTTCCTGAGCTTTAATCCCCGGCACCAAGTCGGGGGTGGGAGGAGGCACCAACCTGAGCCTTCTCTGCTCCAGGTACAAACCCCAAACCCACCTGGACACCCCCAGAGCACCAGGAGCTGTGCCCTGGGCTCGGCTGTGGCACAGAAACCCCTCTTTTTGCCCAGGTTGAGGCTCTGTGCCCTCAAAGGCCCCGAGCAGGTAGCGCTTCCAACCCCCGCGGCAGAACACGCTGCTCTCCTCGCCCTCGGAGTGTGTTCCCTTTCACTGGAGCCTTTCTGCGGTTTTGGCCAGGCCCCAGAGGTTGGCAGGACCAGCAGACACACAATTGAACTGCTCCCAGCCCTGGAGCAGCCCAGGGATGACAGAAAAGGGCCTGTGGATTTATTGGCTAATTAGGAGACGGGCACTCAGAAGGGGAGGTGGGAGGTGGTGTCGGTGACTCAGGGGGTGGCAGCTTTCCATGTGCTGCTGGAGCAGAGGAGAGGGCAGGGAAAGGCACTGTCCAGCTCCACAGGCTCCAGCACGGCCTGTCTGTGCTCCCCTTTGGATTTTTTTCCAGGGCAAAGGTGTTAAAACCTCCTCCTCCTCCTCCCTAATCAAAGTGTTCCCGGTGGGGAAGAGCGTTCTTGCTGCATTTCCACATCTCACTGTTCCCCCCTGCCCATGGAGGTGCTCCTGGGACACACCTGGTCGGTCAATCCTGCTTTAGAACTTGGCTGTTCCCACCCCTGAACATCCCAGACCTACAGGTCATGGAATCCCAGAGTGGGTTGGGTGGGAAGGGAACTTGGAGACAACCCAGTCCCACCCCTGCCATGGGCAGGGACACCTCCCACCAGCCCAGGGTGCTCCAACCTGGCCTTGGACACTTCCAGGGATCCAGGAGCAGCCACAGCTTCTCTGCCCAACCTGTGCCAGCCCCTCCCCACCCTCCCAGCCAGGAATTCCTTCCCAATATCCCACCTAAATCTTCCCTCATTCCCCTTTGTCCTATCACTCCACGCCCTTATCCAAAGTCCCTCTCCAAGGCAAGAGGCATTTCCCAGGTTATGGACACAGGGGGGGATGTGGGTTTGCAGCCAGAAGCCAAAGTGATTCCCAGCTCCCCTGGGCAGTGTTTGGTTCCCAGGCAGCTGCAGCGCTTGGGGGGGTTGGAGAACCCCCAGCTCTGGTTCCTCAGCCGGGTTTCACCTGCCCAAGAAGCTCCACAAGGTTCCTCTGAGGTTCTGGGATGGATCAAAGGGTCGGGCAAGACACAGAGGAGGCCCTGGAGATGCTACCAGGGCTGGAGCCAGGCTGGGAGAGCTGGGGGAGTTCCCCTGGAGAAGAGAAGGCTCCAGGGAGAGCTGAGAGCCCCTGGTAGGGCCTGAAGGGGCTCCAGGAGAGCTGGAGAGGGACTGGAGACAAGGCAGGGAGGGACAGGACACAGGGAATGGCTTCCCAATGCCAGAGGGTTAGATGGGATATTGGGAAGGAATTGTTGGCTGTGAGGGTGTGGAGGTCCTGAAATGAATTTCCCAGAGCAGCTGTGGCTGCCCCTGGATCCCTGGAAGTGTCCAAGGCCAGGTTGGAGCAACCTGGGCTGGTGGGAGGTGTCCCTGCCCATGGCAGGGGGTGGCACTGGATGGGATTTTAGGTCCCTCCCAACCCGAAGCATTCCATGATTCTATGCCCAGCTCCAAGAAGAAATAAGTGATGGAGCTCCAAATGTCAACCCTTAGAGGACACAGAGGTGGCACTTCTGTCTGGGAATGTTCACCTTTGAAAAGTTTGGGATTTTGGTCTGGGATTGGGTTCTTTGCCCGGATCAAAGAGCGAGTTTGAGCTGAGCCAGCCCAACCCGAGCTGCAAACACGACGGACCTTTTTTTTTTTTTTCCTAGAAATGTTCAGTGGCTCCTGTGATCACTTTGCTGCCAGGAGTCAAATCCTGGGCCTGAAATCCGTGTTTCTCACTCTCCAAACACTCCCAGCTCCGGGCTGTTAAAAGGAGCAAAGCCCTTCCAGTGGCAGCTCCGGGGAAGCTGCGAATTTGGCACCGAGGGGGAGAAACGAACTTGCTCCCAGTAAATCTCTCCATTAAACCCTTTCCATGATGCCCAGGCCCTTCAGCAGCTCCAGGAATTAATCCTCCTGGAGGTCTCTCTCTGACAAGTCTCAGCGCCGGCCAGAACAGAGAAGAAAAAAAAAAAATCACAATTTCTTGTGGTTGTAATTGGGGATTTTGCTTTGGGACTTTTTTTTCTACTGGAAAACCGAAGGAATTTTTCCAGCATTTCCATATATAAAATACCTCTGGAGGCTCCATCCCTGCAAACACTGACGCAGCCTTCCTGGGAGTGGAGGCAGAGCTGTGGATCCCAAAGGATTTGGGACTGCAGGGTTTGGTGTCCTGGCAAAGATCATAAAGGGGAGGATGAGGAGGAGCAGGAGCTTCTCTGGGATTGGTGGGAAATGAGCGTCCTGGCTGCTGGAATGCCAGTCCCTCTCAAGGCTGAACATCCACAGGATCATGGAGTGGGTTGGATTGGAAGAGAACTTGAAGATAATCCAGTTCCAACCCCCTGAACATTCCCAGGGATCCAAGTGGGAGCCCAACCCCCCCTTCACCCCCTGCTCCCGGGAGACGATGATCCCGAGTTTTCCCATCTCAGGGAATGATGCTGTGGGCTCATCCCAGGCTCCACGGAGTGTCCCCTTCACTGCTGGCCCAAAGCAAACACCTCAAGGAGCAACACAGAGAATTCCAGAGGTTGGAAAAGCCCTCCCAGCCCATGGATCCCCCCTGTGCCCGATGCCCCCCTTGTCCCCCAGCCCAGAGCACTGAGTGCCACTTCCTGTCATTCCATGGGCACCTCCAGGGCTGGGCACTCCAAACCTCCCTGGGCAGCCCCTGCCAAGGTCTCACCACCCTTTCCAGGAGGAAATTCCTCCTCCTGTCCCACCTGAGCCTCCCCTGGCACAGCTGGAGGCCGTTCCCTCTCCTGTCCCTTATTCCCTGGCAGCAGAGCCCGACCCCCCCCAGCTCCACCCTCCTTCCAGGGAATTTGAGGGATCCAGAAGGTCCCCCCTGAGCCTCCTTTTCTCCAGGCTGAGCCCCCCCAGCTCCCTCAGCCCCTCCTGCTGCTCCAGCCCCTTCCCAGCTCTGTTCCCTTCCCTGCACACGCTCCAGCCCCTCCATGTTCTTCTTGCAGGACCCAGAACTGCTCCCAGAATTCCAGGTGTGACCCCCTCCCAGTGCCAGCACAGGGGGCACAGCGACTTCCCCTGCAGGCAGAGCCCCAGGAAAGGTAGAGTGGAAAGAATTCCCTGGAGATTCCAGGAGCCTGCAGCTGCCAGGAGTGGAAGCAGAACCACGTGTCTGTCTGGGAGTCAGGACTCCTTTCAGTTCCCATCAGCATCCATCGGGAGCCCGATCCATGACCTTGCAGGCAGCTTTTCCCCCTCCCTCCCTGTGTTTAATGCCAGGTCCTGCCTTTGCCAGGTGGGTGACTTTTCCCAGGATCTCGCAGCCCTCGGCTCCATCCCGATGAAAACCCCTCAAGCTCCTGAGTGCAGATCCAAGCAGCGGCTTGTTCCCTCGTTTCCCGGGATTTTCCATTCCGAGAAGTCTCGGTTTTGGACGGATTTATTCCAGAACTCGACACAGCTCCTTCCCCCTTCCAGGTTCTTGTCAGGAAGGAGCTGCTGTTCCCCCTCCCGGGGCTTGTGTTTGACAGCCCAGGCTGTGTCAGGCCAACTGAAATCAGGGATAATTGGGGGAGACTGAAAGTTCTGGATGTACCAAGGCAGGGAGGGGAGAAGTGGCCTTGAAAGGAGACCTTTTCCCTGTCGGTTTGTGCCTGGATTCTCAGTGTTTCTCCATGAATTCAAGGGGAGAGAGAGGAAATTGGATGATATGTTGAGTCTCCACGAAAGGTCTCCAATGTCTGCTCCCAACCTAACGAGCAGCCTCGGGAGCACTGGGCCAAATCCACCCTTTTCCTGCCCCTACCACTCCTGCTCTCTGAGAGGACCTGGCTGAGGGACGAATTTCCCTGGAGTCAGGGAAGAAAAGGGAAAAAATCCACCCCAGAAGGGCCTGTGAGCCCTTACCCCCTGAATTCCAGGGAGGCTGAGGGCTCCCCCTCTGAGCTCTGCAGCCTCAGGCTGCCACCAGGAGACCTTCAGAGGCTCCACATTCCTGGTGGAGCCGTTGGATCTTCCCAATCCTTGAATTCAGACCCAAAAGGAGGGGGGTTTGTTAAAAACCAGAAGCTGCAAAATACCCAACACTTCAAATCCATCTGTGACTCCTCTGCTGAGCAGCAGAGGATGCTGGACATGCTCTGGAGGCAAAATCCATGCTCTCCTGGGCTATCCCACGGCTCCAAATCCCAGAGAACCAGAGCTCTGCTGCTCTTTTTCCAGGGATTTGGGGGCAGTTTGAGCTTTAGGCTTGACTTAGTGGAGAAGCCAAGTTTAGGTGGCCCAGTTCAGGTGACTGATGATGCACCTTCACCCTGTCCTGATGCCCATGGACGACTTTCATCGCCCTGGATTTGGGGCAGAAGGGGCAAAACTGGGGAGTCTTGGCCCGTTTTAGGCAAAACAATCCCAACCAACCCTTTGGCTCCTTGACTTTGCATTCCTGACTTCCCGAGTGCTCCCACCCACCTCCTGCTCCAGGGACAGCCCCACCCTGGGGACAGCTTTGATGGCCCCCCAGGACAGCAGGGGACAGAGGGAGGGAGAATCCAGCAGGGAGGGAGCACTGGAGCCGAAGGAATCTCCCTCAATCCTGGAGGAATGCTGGGAGCAGCCAAGGGGGCCGTGCCTGGGGCACATCCTGAGCCAGCCCAAGGGCTGGAATGACCCAGGGAAAGGTGGGATGAAGGCACTGGGAGGTGTGGATGTGGGGAAAAGAGCTCAGGACTGATGTGGTTTGAGTGGGATGGACCCTGAGGTGTTGCTGGGGAGACAATTTAGGTCCCAACCCTCTGGCACTGGGGTTGTCCCAGCATGTCACAGAATCCTGGGATGGCTTGGGATGGGAGGGACCTGAAAGGCCATTTAGTTCCAGAGCCTATTCCACAGGCAGGGAGACCTTCCACTATTCCGAGTTGCTCCAGCCTGGCCTTGGACACCTCCAGGGATCCAGGGGCAGCCACAGCTTCTCTGGGAAACTCATTCCAGGGCCTCCTCACCCTCACAGACAGCAATTCCTGCCCAGTATCCCATTTAAATCTTTACTTCTCCACTGTGAAGCCATTCCCTGTGTCCTGTCCCTCCAGGCCTTGTCCCCAGTCCCTCTCCAGCTCTCCTGGAGCCCCTTCAGGCCCTGCCAGGGGCTCTCAGCTCTCCCTGGAGCCTTCTCTTCTCCAGGGGAACCCCTCCAGCTCTCCCAGCCTGGTTCCAGAGCAGAGGGGCTCCAGAATCCTGGAATGGCTTGGGTTGGAAGGGACCTTAAAGCTCATCTAATTCCACCCCCTACCCTGTTCAGGGACACCTCCCACTATCCCAGGTTGCTCCAACCTGGCCTTGGACACTTCCAGGCCCGGGAAACCCTCTGGATGACCCTTGTCCTCCCCTTTGTCCCCATTTTGGCTACAGGGGGGTTGTGTGTCCAGCCCAAAGAGGAGCTGGGATGTCCCTTTCCTTTGCCATTCCCAGCCCAGCAGCTCCCAGGCTGTCTCTGCAGGGATGCAGAGCAGGACAATGTCACTCCAGCCCTTCCTGGGGTCAGGGTCACATCCCTGCCCCTAAACCTTCAGTTTGCTTTTAAGACTCACCACCTGAAACAGGTCAGGACCCCACAGACCCCCCTGACCCCCCAGGACTAACTGAGCTGAACCTTCTGCAGCACTATTTGAGTTAGTCTGGAACAGCTTAAGCCAAACTTCCCCCCTTCAGCACAAGTTCATCGATGGTTTTGTTGCATTTCTGGACCTCCCCCAAGCAGCAGTTCAGCAGAAGGATCGTTTGCTCCCAAACATCCCTGGTTTTGATTTTGTGGGGAAAGGATTGACTGGGAGTTACCAAAAGCTGCCCAGTTTCCCCCCCCCCCCCGTTCTGCTTTTCCACGGGCCCGGGGGCTCTGCTGGAATCACCATCCCCGTTCCCCCGCTTTTGATCCTCAGCTGGAGCCAGGAAACACCAGAGGAGCCACAAATCAGGAGGAGGGAGGGGGGGAAAAGGGGAGGACCGAGCAAGAAAAGTGAAGTGAACTCCTCTGAGCCTCAAATGTTCCTGGGATGAGCTCATTTGCTGGGCCCGGACTCTCCGTGCCAGTCCCTCAATCATCCGGAGGGGCTGAGACACATCAACAGCTTTCTGCTTGGAATTTGGCAAGGGAAGGGAAGAGGTGATGAAGGAGCGGGAGGAAGACACTTTTCATGCAGTTGGGCTTGTAGGAACTCCAAGGATCAAAGCAGCATCCAAGAGTCTCCCCATCAATGACCTGCTGAGCTGCCTCTGACATCAGCACGGCCCCAGAGGTGCTCCCTGCTGGCTGAAGCAGCTCAGGGTTGTTTTAAACACGCTTTTTGCGTGGTCTTGAGCAGTTCTGCAGCCCCTTTGCTGAGGTGCTTCGCAGGTGTCCCGTGTTCAGCCTGGTTTTCCAAGCTGGGATCCCAGCAGGGCCCCCCCCCAGTGCTGAGGGGCTGCAGAACAAAGCTCACCCCCGGGGCTTTGCCTCAGCTGCAAGGAGGAGACAAAAAGGACAAGGAACCCTCCCTGAGCTCTGCAGGGAGCACAGGGAGAGCCTGAGGGGATGGGCTAAAATCCCCCCTGGAATTTCTGAGGCGGGGATGCACCAGGGCTTGACCCGGGCCAAAGTTGGGCTGCCCGGCCCAAACTCAGCTCCCCCTGCAGGAGCCAGAAATTCAGAGCAATTCCATCAACTTCCCGCTTGGATCAGGTGGATTGTTCCCAGTTTGACCTTGCAAGGTGTAACTGGGTGCTGGAGGAACTCAGTTAGAGAGTCATGGAATGGTTTGGCTTGGAAGGGACCTTAAAGATCCAGTTCCGCAGGCAGGGACACCTCCAACTAACCCAGGCTGCTCCAACCTGGCCTTGGACACTTCCAGGATCCAGGGGCAGCCACAGCTTCTCTGGGAAACCTGTGCCAAGGCCTCACCACACTCACAGGGAAGGATATCCCAGGATCCCTGAGGCTGGAAAAGCCCTCCCAGCCCATGGATCCCCCCTGTGCCCCATACCCCCCTTGTCCCCCAGCCCAGAGCACTGAGTGCCACCTCCTGTCATTCCATGGGCACCTCCAGGGCTGGGCACTCCAAACCTCCCTGGGCAGCCCCTACCAGCATCTGATCCCTCTTTCCATGGGTAAACTCTTCCCCATTCCCACTATCCCAGCAGAGTTTGCTGGGGCTCTTCCCGGGATGGAAAAGAGCCTCCAAAGGGAACCCTCACTCTGGAGCTTTCCAGTGACTGTTCCCTGCCCCATTCCTGGGCCTCCTTTCTCCCTTTACCATCCAAGCAGACAAAAATAAAGGGAGAAAGGGAAGGGAAGAAGGGAAGAGGGTTGGTCCCTAATTTTTAATCTATTTAGTTTTTAAACCAGGGAGTTACTGCAGACAGTTCTTGGAAATCTTATTCCGGTTCTTCCCAAACCAGGCCACTGGAAATCCTTTCTATTTGTGCTTTTCCCCTTTTCCAGGTGCAAATATTTGGGATAAGTCTAACCCAAACCAGGCACAGTTTTGGGTGATGAGCGTGATGGAGATGCTAAACTTTGATTTCAGCCCCACCCACTGGTGGGGAAAACCCAACAGGGTTCTCACAACCCTGTCGGGGATTTTTCCCAGTTGTTGCTCCGAGGCCACGATTCCAAGTTCACGGGGAGGCCACTGGCACCGACCCCAGCCTGCACTCCACGTGTTCCATCCCAAAAATCCCTGGGAAAACCAGCCAGCTCCGACAGGTCCCGCTGAGAAGTTGAAGCTTCTTCAGCAGATAATGGGAAAAACGTGTCCAAAATCCGCTGCACCTGTTGGATTTCCCAGGGAAAAGGGATGGAAAAGTCCGGGGTGTGACCCTTTCTAGGAACAAATCCTCTCATCCCAGAAAGCTCCCTCTGCCCTTGGCATCTCTGGCCTTCCAGGGAAGAATTAGGGTCATTCCTGTTGGGATTATTTCCCCACAGGGAGGAAAGAGGTGCTTTTGTGTGGAATTAGGAGGATATGGGATGGGAGGTGTTGGGGGGGTTTTCCTCACCAGTGGATGGGGCTGAAATCAAGGTTTAGTGTCTCCATCACACTCATCACCCAAAACTGTGCCTGGTTTGGGTTAAACTTATCCCAAATATTTGCACCTGGAACAGGGGAAAAGCACAGATAGAAAGGATTTCCAGTGGCCTGGTTTGGGAAGAACCGGAATAAGATTTCCAATAATTGTCTGAGGTAACTCCCTGGTTTAAAAACTAAATAGATTAAAAATTAGGGACCAAGCTCACCCGTTGGATCACCCCTTTTATCTCCCAGGTAATGGGGATCCCTGACTCTAATGAATCACCCATTTGGGCATTAAAAGGTGCAGTTGATGTGGCTTCTGCACAACTCCTCCACCCTCCGAGGGCCATTCCAGGCCAAACACATCCCAAGGTCTCCAAACTGCTCTGCTGGGGTCTCCTGGAGGGAAAAAGCCCCACGGGAGCTGCTGCTTTAACCTCGAGCGCTCCCAAAATTCCTTCCCAGTCCCATGGCCGGGGGTGGCATGAGAGGATTCTCTCCTGCAGTGAGGTTTGGATTGGCTGCTAATTTTATTTTTATCTTAGAAAGCCACTTTTTTTGCTCTTCCCATGGAATGGACAAAGCACTTGAACATCTTGATTTCCTTTTTTCCCCCCCATCTCTGCTTTCCACCCGAACTAATCCCACCGAGTTCCAACCCGGCATTTTTCCCTGGATGGATTTAACTCTCCCTAGAATTATGACCCAGCTCTCTCCTTCTGATGCTGTGGCTTTAGGCAACCTTGAAAACATTTAAATACGTAATTATTATAATTTACAATTCCCTCAACTGCCCCCTGGACAGCCATTCCCAAACAATGGTCTTCCCCCTCTCTCCCGGAATTCCCTGGCCCCTCTGCAGAGAACAGAATATTGCAGAGCATAAATCATGATATTTAACAGACTTCTGGCCCACAAGTCGTGTCAAAGCCATGGAAATATCTCGTGTTAATTAGGTTTAACAGCAATTATTGCTGTCAGATAAGGCTTTATGTGCACACAGCCCGTGTTTTATGGGACCACGAGGGCTGGGAGCCAACGGTGCTGATGTTCAACTTTCCCTGGAAGAGCAGTTTTGCCTGCATGGAATGTCATCCCGATGGGAAAGGAACAGCAGGGACAGTGCAGGGGGATGGCACAGCCTGGGGATGAGCAGAATGGGAGCTCCTGGAGGAAAAGAACTTGGAATGTTGGCGGGTGTTGGGCTGATCCCCCAGCGTGGGCAGCAGGACAGGGGGGGATTCTGCCCCTCTGCTCCTGTCTGAGGTGAGACCCCCCTGCAGAGCTGCTCCAGCCCTGGGAACAACAGCACAAGGACCTGGAGCTGCTGGAGAGAGTCCAGAGGAGCCTCTGGAGATGCTGCCAGGGCTGGAGCCCCTCTGCTCTGGAGCCAGGCTGGGAGAGCTGGGGGGGTTCCCCTGGAGAAGAGAAGGCTGCAGGGAGAGCTGAGAGCCCCTGGCAGGGCCTGAAGGGGCTCCAGGAGAGCTGGAGAGGGACTGGGGACAAGGGAGGGAGGGACAGCACACAGGGAATGGCTTCCCACTGGAGAAATGGAGATTTAGATGGGACACTGGGAAGGCATTCCTGTCTGTGAGGGTGGTGAGGCCCTGTCCCAGGTTGGGCAGAGAAGCTGTGGCTGCCCCTGGATCCCTGGAAGTGTCCAAGGCCAGGTGGGAGCCACCTGGGCTAGTGGAAGGTGTCCCTGCCCATGGTAGGGGTGGAATCAGATGATCTTTCAGGTCCCTCCCATCCCAACCCATTCCATGACAATCCCACCCCGGGAGCAATTTTGCCACACTCAGGTGCCTCTGGGAGAGGGAAAATGCCCCGGGGCAGCCCCACATTCCCAGGCCAGGATCCTTACCAAGGAGAAAGCACCACCAGCTTTTGGGTGACGAGGCCTTGTGAAAACCAGGAGGAATTTCTCCAAACCAAGCCTGGAATTTCTCCATGGATATCCAGTGGAGAGAAGGAGACCCCGGGGCAGTTTCTCCCATAACCACCAACAGCAAATAAAACCCTCAACCCCCCAGGGCAAAGCCTTCAAAGGGTCCCTGCTCTGAGCCCAGCAGAGAAGAGACCAAGGACCTCAGTTTTGGGAGGTCCTGAGCTGCTTCAGTACTAAAATCACTCCTGTGCTGGGGGTTTGCAGAGACCGTCACGCTCCGGAGGCCACAGCTCAGGAGGGACATCAGGGAAAAGCAGGAAAGCTGGAAACGGTTCAGGAAAGAGCTCTGAGTGGAGTTTGAGGTCTGGGAAAGCTGCCAGGAGAACCTGGAGCTAATCACTTCTCCAGGAGAAGGTTAAGAGGGGACTTGATCCCGGCCCACATGTACCTGAGTGGGGAGGAGGGGCTGGATGGAGGCAGCTCTTTAATCAGCCGGGTGATCCCAGCGTGAAATCCCCCATTCCAGAGCCAAATCCAGGCCTGCAATGAAGTGGGAGCTTCCTGACAACGTGGGGGATTAACTCCAGCTTGAGACACTCCAGGCTTTTCGGTTGTTGGAGCTTTAAATCAAAGGTGTCTGTCAAAACTCGGGGCGGGATTCACGTCCCCGGGCCTGGAAAAGGGGAGTCCAGGAATTTGGTTGGTGAGCACCAGGGAGGGGAAGCTCCAAAGGGCAGTTTGCTCCCTGGTTTTTTCCGTATTTTTTTTTTTTTTAAGAGGTGTCTCTCAGTGTTTTCCCCTCCTGTAAATCACATCAGTGCAGGGACAGCTCTTTCCACCTCTGAGGAGCTCCTGGTTTTGCTCCTGGGAGCTGCTCCTGGTGGGTCCCATCCCGGGGTCGGTCCTTCCCCATCCCAGGGGGTTCAGGACCTGAACCCACCCGGCTCATGGATCAACAGCATGGAATGCTTTGGCTGGGAAGGGACCTTAAATCCCACCCAGCCCCACCCCCTGCCGTGGGCAGGGACACCTTCCAGCAGCCCAGGCTGCTCCAACCTGGCCTGGGACACTTCCAGGGATGGGGAAGGTTGCCAGGGATCAGTTGTTTGTGTCGGAGGCGCCTCTGAACTTCCCAACTCGCCCTCCCTGTGCCTCAGGGAAGCCAACCTGGAAGAGCTAAAGCTCCAGAAGAGATTATTCCCCAAGTCCTCCTGACTCCCATATAAATGTAGGAGCCCAACTCCCTGATCCAGCACAAAGACAACCTGGAAAACCTTCGGCTGCCGCTGCAGCTTCCGGGAATTTCCGCATGGTTTGAGATCCAAGCTGCCTTTACGGGAAAACTCCAGCACTGGGAGCATCCAGCTCCTGGAGGACTGTGAGGACATGCCAAGGAGGTGGCAGGGGAAGGCAGGAGGCTCCATAGTTGGGATCATTTCCAGGGAAGCTTGGATACAACCAGCGGTTTAACGAGCATCCAGCGGACAATACATCCACCCATCCATCCATCCATCCATCCTTCCATCCACCCGTGGCTGATGGCTCTGCACAGTGGCTGGAGGATCCATTCCCTTAATTAGTGCTTGGCAGACACTCCAACACCACTCCAAGGGCTGGCAGAGCAGCCAGACCATCCCTTGGGATCGCTGGAAAAACGGCACGGACGGAACCCACCGGCACCCTCCGCAAACAGAGCCTGAGCAGGGCACTCCCCACGGGGCACTTGGAGTTGTCCAGGGGTTGTTCCAACCCCAAACACAAAGAGAGGCTGAATTTGACTCCCTTTCATCCCCCCTCATCCCAAATAAACCCCGTTCAGCACCCAGGGAGCTGTTGGGAGACGTTGGACTTTCCATGTTGGGAGCGGAGTAATCAGGGCTCGGG